>NC_053417.1:417212-634712 GCF_016859285.1 Xiphias gladius | reverse complement strand
CATACATATACACACATATACACATACATATACACATATACATATATACACATATACATATATACACATATACATATATACACATATACATACATATACACATATACATACATATACACATATACATACATATACACACACACACAAACACACACACACACACACACACATACACATATGAATATATTGGGTGTGTATAATTAAGCCAAAAACAGAAACACCTTGTTGATGAGAGAGGTCAGAGGAGAATGAACAGACTGGTTGGAGCTGACAGAAAGGCTACAGTAACTCAGATAAACACTATTTACATCTGTGGTGAGCAGAAAAGCATCTCAGAATGCACAACTTGTTGAACCTTGAAGAGGATGGGCTACAGCAGCAGAAGAACATGTCAGGTTCCACTCCTGACAGACAAGACAGAATTCTGAGGCTGCAGTGGGTACAGGCTCACCAAAACTGGACAGCTGAAGACTGGATAAACTTAGCCTGGTCTGCTGAATCTCCATTTCTGCTGAGGCTCGCAGATTGTAGGGTCAGAGTCAACAGCATGAATCCATGGACCCAATCTGCCTTGTGTCAACAGTCCAGGCTGGTGGTGGTGGTGTGATGGTGTGGGGAATGTTTTCTTGGCTCACTTAGGGCCCCTTAATACCAATCAATCACGGTTTGAATGCCACAGCCCATCTGAGTACTGTTGACCATTTGCATTTCTTTACGGCCACAGTTTACCATCTTCTAATGGCTACTTCCAGCACAATAACGCACCGTGTTACAAAGCCCTCTCAAACTGGTTTCATGAACATGATAGTGAGTTCAGTGAACTTCAGTGGCCTCCCCGGTCACCAAATCTGGATTCAGTAGAACACCTTTGGGATGTGATAGAACAGGAAGGCTCTACCCACTATTAGTATGGTGTTTTTAACAATCTGGTCAGTGAGTGTACATTGTTAATATACATGACCAATATAATATGATAATAATAATTGTTATTATTATTATTTCTTCACTTGCACAGGCCATGTTGCTTAGGCTTCTTTTAAAATTCAAACAAACAAATAAAACATAAATAAATAAATCTGGAGGAGTCCAAATGCAGATATTACCTCTTACATCTAAAACCACAACATAAGGACCCACAAAAGTTACTGCTCAATGCTTAAGATTATGACAAGTTAGGGTTCCTTCCATTGGCCTCCAACGGTCCTTATTTGTCTCCGGCACTGATGTTTCTCTTTTGCAGATCAACCTCCCTGAATTTCTCTTCCAAAGCAACTCTCAAAACTCCATCAGACTCATTTAATTTCAGCAGTGAATGCGAGCATGCATGATGAAGAATGCTGCTCCTCCGCCATTACATTAGAGCACATGTCACCAGACGGGAAAATTCTGATTCAGGATGAAACTCTTGCAATGAAGCTAAAATATAAGTCAAAGGATAAACACTAAGCTGAGATTTTCTTTTCTATTCTGGCATTTGAAGAACAGTGGCTTGTACTGGAATAATATCTTTTTAGCACTCTGCATGTTGGTTTGTCCTTTATTTTTTACCCATCTGTAGTTTTTATCATTTGAATTAACTGATCTTTTAATACATTTCCATCCATCAACGTAGTATGAAAATAGACATATATTTGAGCATTTACTAAAGCACAAGATTAGTCCATCAAAATTTAATTTCTTATACAACTCTTCTCCAACATACAGTACCTTGCTTTATTCACCACTAGTTTTTGGCTGTCTTCTATTTTCATAAAAAATATAAAACACAGTAAATGTAATGTGTCAGCAACTCAACATGAAACAAGCTGCTCGGTTGATGGTAGTGGAGTTTAACTATATCAGCATGTGCAAACAATACCAATGGTGTTAGGAACTGACTGAAAAAGTGGGGCTAAGTAAAATAATGACATTTGACGGAGGTCCGTGTACTAGCCATATTGACTATTGACTTTATGGCCCCTATGACAGTTAAGTATAATGTTACCCCAGGCTAGTGAAGTTTTAGTTTATCACTGCAATCCATAAGTTTTCAAAAAAAAACCAACAACAACAACAACAACAACACAAATAACAAAACAAAGCAAAAAAAAAAAAAAAAAAAAAAAAAAAAAATCACATTAACTTAAGCATATAGCTCCTGGACAAGTGATCTGAGGGAAATACATGGACCAATCAAAAAGGGTTGATCACTTAGGTTATAGTTTTTGTAAGCTATGTTTAAAACTTTGTGAGGTCAGTCGGTCAGTCAGTGAGTCTAACCTGCTTTGACTTCAAACGGCAGATCAAACTCTCGGAGGGCATCTTTCCTCAGAGGGAGGTTCTCAAGCTCCACTGCACCTGAAGAATGACAGGAAACATTGTTCTTGCCAAGCTTGGGCTGCCTCACTCTCCTAATAAGTGCTGATGATCTCAATTAAATTTGGTTATAACTGTTTGTTACCCTGTGTCTGAATTGTTGTCCAATGTAATGGACCACACCACTATTTTAAATGTCTTAACCAAGTTCATACAATAACATATACTTAATTACCATTAGGTATTAGGTATACCTGGCTAAAATAGGTTCTAATGTTCAGTTTTCATTGAAACGTTTTTAGAGAGGTGTTGATTCAACTATGTATGGTCAATTCAGAGGATATAGTTTGTGATTCTGTTAAACTGTCTTGTGTTATATTTTCAGGTGTTTCTATTATTTTGTGCAGGACAATTATATCAATGAGGGAAGGCTAAATACAAGAAACAGCTCTGTGTATAATGCAATATAGTTAAACAGCACCACAAGCTACAGCGACCACAATGATCTTACAGTTGAATCAATACCTCTCCAAGATAGTTAAACATAAGCCTAACATGAGAACCTTCATGAAGGAAGATTTATTGCAGAGCTGCTTTTGCATCAGACTGCATAAATTTTAGCTGTGAGTGTATAATGCGTTACCTTACTTTGAGAAATACAAAAATGATTGCAAAAAAAACATACAGAAGTGCCGTGACAGAGAAGTGGCTGATTGTATGCCAGTGGCATATATGTTAATTCTGAGTGGTATATCACTGTTTGATTTTGGTATGGCACTTAAAAACAGTATGTCATGTTCTACTGTCATATACCAATTCTCATCGTATTGATTCTTATTAACAAATATCACTATTGATCATGATATGTCGATACTGTGCGCAACTTATAAACAGCTCATCACTCCATTTTCACTGGTAGGAAAAACTGTCCGCTGGCATACCAGTGGTGTGTCACATGTCAGTTCTTAGTGGTATTTTCTTCTAATGTCACCTCTGCACAAACTTTACAAAGCAGCACTACTGTGAAACTAGTAAAGCTCTATGAAAATCAAAATAGACAGCAAATAGTGCAGTCCATCCAACATTTTCATAGCGCAGGTTGCAGTGAACATTGCAGCCTTAAGTCTTAGGTCTAAGACTTTATGTTTTCAAATCAATTTGCACATACTTGAAATTTGCTTGAGTAAAGAAATCTCTCACTCTGACTTAATGCAGTTTAGACATTTCAAATTGATCTTCACTTTCATCTGTTATTACCACTTACACAACAATAAAAGCAAAAATCATATTCACTTTGATGGCTTACTTAAGCCTCTAATTTTCATACAGAGGAGGAGGAGGAGGAAGGGAAAACACATTCAGACATCTAGAATACTGCAGCGTGCTTTGTAAAATAATTAGCAATAAATTTAATTGCCCAGAAAAATAGAAGAATGTGTAATTACCTTTCAAAAGGGCGATGGACAGCTGATCTGTGTTCAGGTTGCTGACATATTTGCCCAGGTATGTGTTTAGCACCCAGGCAACAAGGCCCTCCAACATCCTGATAGCTCAGGAAGGATGAGAGCTACTCGAGGCGTGGGAGGAAATGATGATGATGAAAAACACCCTGTGGGTTGTAGTCCTGACAGGGGAGGTATACAGTTTCCAATAAGCACAGGACAGTTTTATTCATCTGTTTAAATAGAGCAGTTAAATTATGACAGTAAATTGCTATGTTGATCATAACTCTGTATTAATTAGGCCCAATACATCTTGTTCTCCTGTAGAGGACAGCCATGATTTGCCAAACTCCATTCAAAAATTGGGCATTTTACAAAGCTACTCTGTTCATAGCCACAAGTTAATAATTGCTTTAGCGTGACTTTAAAGCCTTTTCAAGAATTGTTAGCCTATCGATAAATTCGGCATACAGGACATAAGGCAACTGCCAAATAAAACCTCAGGTTTTCACTGCACGTTACCTTGATACTGATACTGGGGATATTCCCATTCCTAAAACTGACAGTGGGCTCCAAAGATGACTCCAATCTAGTTGTATAAGGTACGTGCCTATGTCACGGCCACGCTCTTTCACAGAGTTTTTAAGGAAATATACGTGAGTTTTTTTCAACGAAAGTGAATGATCGGTAATCGTTATCTCTCAACTGGTATTCTTACTTTTATGAGCTAGACAGTTAATTTAATTAGCAACAATTTGGAGATTGTCACCAGACCTAAACTGTCCGACATCCTGTCTTCAATGACAGCTAACATTACAGTTACTTAAAGAATTAGTTAAAGGAATGGCAGTGTCTAATCACAATTGATGGCTTACTCAAGGCTACCTTAACTTATCCGACGTTTGCAGAGTGACAGTAACTTAAACACTAAAGTTAGATGTTAACAAAGTAGCATCACAGCACCTCCTGACTACAGCTACCAAGAACTCAGCGTTAATGTAATATATCATTAGAAGCGTTACTAACTCACCGCTTAAGGCGACAGCTGTAGCTCTTCGTCGACTTATCGAACCAGCTTTGCTGAGTCCATGGTACTGCCAGCCTAATGCCTCTGTCAGAAGGTGGTCCTGTCTTGTCAAAATCATTCAGGACAGGACTAACGCTACAGGGACAGTTAGCGTTACATGACCCACATACCGTGGATTGCCAGGCATTAACTAACAGATATTAGCTAAATTAGGACATTGTGAAAATGACAAAGAACCTATTGAAAAGTTTTCAACCTCAGCAGAAAGCACGAAACTCGTGTGGTGACGGAATGGGCAAGGTTGTGATCCTAGTCAGCTAGCCATTTAGCTACAACTAGCATGCGAAGGTTGAGTGGTCACAGCCAAAAAAAGGCAGCGGTATCACAAAGGCAACACTAACCAGGTTCGTTTTCATAGAAAACACAGTTAATCCTCCCAGAATAAAAGGATGATTATTGTATTTCAAGACTTAAAAGTTGTGTGTCGCTGCATCGTAAATAAACACACTTCCTAATAGCGTAAGAACTTCGAACATATACTTCCTGTCACGTGACAAAAACAAACCATTCATCTCATGCGGCGTTTGGATTCAAACCGGGGAAAACGGTAATTTTTTCTTTGGACTGCGAATTTAAATGTTCTCCTGATAGTTTGTACTATCTAAAGCTGCATTGCTATAGCTTTCCAGCTGAAATATTTGTAATATAATTTATTATTAATATTTACAAAACCTTAACTGCGTAGCGTAGTATTTTTTTGAGGTAGCCTACGTACCTGACATATTTTTTCCAGCTGATAGCGGTGAGCGTATTTCCCCGACGTATTTATCATTAGGTGAAAGCTTTTCTGAACAGTACTTTCAAGTTTTCATTTGAATCTTTTACAGGGCCAGATTCCGGACGAAAGAAAAAGACCGCGAACACAACACGAGCACTTCCTGCAGGTACACATATCTATTGTCGTTTCTTCCGAAGAGAGGCGCAGTTGTACTGAGATCTGCTGGAACCAAGATCCAGCATCTTAGGGCATATGCAGTGTATGATAGCTAAGATATAAAAGATATAAACAATCAACTTCCAAAATACTAGAACAGTGTGAGAAGTACACAAAAGCTACTTTACAGTAATGAGAAAAAGAAATCCGTTACTTAAAGGTGAGTTCACCCAAATTACAAAGTGGCATTTTTTTCTCTCTCACATCCGGCTTTTGAGATTTCTGTCCTGAGATCTCTGCCTCCACTCCAGTTCAACTGAGGTGAATATTAATATGACCCAGTATAAGGATCCAGTGCAATTATTAGAATGATAATAGGTTATTTAACTTGTCAGCCAATTTTTGAATGAACAATTGAAGACATTAAGCAGAGGATAAAGACTATGAAGCATGGCTTCCCTGTACCCAAAGTGCTTTGTGTGATGTTAATTGAAGTGGACTCAAAGCAGGGATGGTGAGTGGCTTTAACTACAGTTACTGAGTTGACAGGGAACACAGTTAACATCAGAGAGGCAGTATTTTATCTCCAGTTCCAGAAGTTCTGATACATCACAGGGCCTCATTCATGAACATTTTGTTATTTTTTCTCTCAAATTTGCTGTGAAAACTAAATAAAAGAAAAATAAGGGAGGAAAAGCTTTTAGTCTGATTAATTAAACGTGCACAAACCTCAAATTTGTTCTTACTCAGGTGCACCTCTTTATGATTTAGGATTGGTCTTAAATTGGATAAGCATTCCAGGCAATCTGTCAAACATTCCATCATTCAGGGTCACACCCTGGTTCCTCGCTGTCCAAGTTAGTATAAGCACAGTATTTTCAGTGGTAATGGACAAGTCTTTTCATGGGCATACTTTCCCTTGAAGAAACACAAGCTCATGTCTTGTCCAGGCTGAGCTTTAGGTAGTGACCAAGCAGTGATGCGGCCTCCATGTGAGTGTTGGATCAGGGAAAAGATGAGGCTAAAGTGTCATAGCAGTGGTAGGATAAAAAAGAGTTGAACAGCAAAAAGTTCAATGTGACTCAACTTTTTGTTGCAGCCACAGCAAATTTTAAACCCATGCAACCAATGGTAGCAGTGGCCACAACGCAATGCAACATCATCCAGCATCACGGCCCATCAAATGCGTGCAAGTACAAATTTGTGGTAATTACTGTTTAGTGTAAATGCTGTAATTCTGCTGTTTACATTGGGATCATCGCAACAAAAGATAAAAGACAGATAAAATCTGTCAGTGAAAGTGTACTTTCTAGATGTAAGTCATTGTTTCACTGGTACTGAAGCAACACTGCCCCACCAACACAGTTGTGTGTTGTTTTAATCCAGGGCTGTCATTGGTCTGAACACCAGCTACAGCCAAGCTAGCAGCTCTGTGGGGCCTTATGCAGACACAATGGTCCTTTAAGCTAAATGCTGACATCAACTGGCTAGCATTTTCACAATAACAATGTTAACAATGTTAATGTTTAGCAGGTAGTGTATAGTCTACCATGTTGACCAGTTTTGTGTGTGGGCTTGCTAGCATTTGATAATTAGCACGCAACACAAAGTACAGCTGAGGCTGATGCAAATGCCATTAGTTTATAGCAGGTCTTTCAGGAGGATCTCTCTGCAGACTGCAAGACGGGCGGAACATGTAAGGGCTTAACTTATGGCAGGAGGCATGTCTGTTCTATATCACACCAAAGAACCATGCGAGATGTCATAGTAGAACAAGATAGTGATGTTCACAGCAGTTCTTTTCAGTGTCCTGAAATCAATAGTATCAGTTGATTAAAAAGATTTGTTTCTAAAGATTCGTTCACCGAATCATTCCATCTGATCTACAGTTCTGCATTACTCTTGAACTTGCTGGGCCTGATTTCAGTAGTTTAAACCGCTGACTATCACTGAGGATGCACGCTCACTGTGTAGTACGTTCAGTTAACGAATCACTGAACATGCACTGTTGAATCACTCACTCAGTGAAGCTTTTCCTCTCATCACAACTGCAGCAGCACCGGTGAGTCTCTACACTCCTCTCACAGGGGCCAGCCTAACATTTAAATTAAGAAAATTTTAAGAACTTGAAGGGATGTGTTTATGTTTATGTGGCTTTGTAAGTGTAACCAATGAGGCCATTGATTATGTTGAGCTAACTCAACTACATTCGCCGTTAGCTCGGAGAAAAGAATGGCCTCCTTGTGAGTGTATCCCTGCAAACAAATGACTGGAATCACTCACTCCCTGCGAACAAATTACGTTCGCGTGAATGAGTGAGTGTTTGCCTGCGAACGAATCAATCACTTGAATCACTCACTCAATGAGTGAGCGTATTCCTGCACATTCGCTTGCAACTGATTGAGAGCCCAACTGAACTGAGAAAAGAACAGATCGTTTAGGGAAGAAATTCCGTCCAGTTCATTCATCCAAAAGAATAATTCTTTTGAAATAAACATTGGCCAATGTTGGCCAAGACTTTTTTAAAATATGATAATTATTTTTTATTCATAAAACTCTTTTCATGCAAAGGTAACACATATTGTCACTGAAGTTGATAACTGAGTTACTGTATATTATCCACGGTTTATGTAACTTAGTATTGAAACCTGCCTGGCTTCAAATTTCTATTACTGCAAGCCCAGCTAATGCGGTGCATGCGAACTCCCAATTTAATGAAGTAAAGCTAATGTAATATTTACTGGCTGGCTGTATGTCCAGTGCCAACTGTTTAATGGTCAAGGAGAAGCTAGTGAAATGGTGTTCACTAAATAATGCTACATAGGTAAATGTTACTGAAATGCAGCAGAACTTAAAGCTAACTAACATTCGTTAGCATCCAGCTTTACTAATCACGTTGCGACATCTTAGTATGTGTTAAGAGTAAAGTATCTGGCTCCTCTGTAGCTTGCTGCATAAACACTTCCAGTTCCTTGTCTGATCCCATTTCCCACCTGGCCCTCAAGACCTGTTCAGATCCTAATTCATCAAAACCCAGACCATATAAAGACTTTGGTGCAGGCTACGATGGACGATTAGGAATTCTGCAGAGGTTTTACTCTGAGGATGACTTCCCTGGGTACTGCAGCTGAGACTGCTTTTTTTAGGCTAGGGGCACAAAAGTCATTACCGTTCTGTGTTGTCATTGTTATGCGGCTGTGTTTGGTTTTTCCTTTTAATGTTCATCTTTCATCACTTATGATTAAATTAAACATTGATCACTGAAGCTGGTTTTGTTATATTTATTTCTTCAATGACAGTCTTTACTTCTACCCTAACTAACAACCCTTCTTATCTTGAATTGACATCAGATTGCAATCTCACAGATTCATTGATTACATACGCACCAAAGAATGCACTGCAACAATATTTGCCTGCGAACAAATCAATCACTTGAATCACTCACTCAATGAGTGAACTAACAATCCTTATGATCTTGAATTGACATCAGATTGCAATCTCAGATATTCATTCATTAAATACACACCAAACAATGCACTGCAACAATATTTGCAATCCCTTGATCTGGAACGTGTTTCGCTAGATGCTAGTGTGATAACACACTAATAGCTTTGCAGCTGAAATGGTTAGGTGTAAATAATTTAACAACTTTAACAACTGTGATGGCTGTGGATCGATAGAAGGGACTTAAGAACTATGAAATATCCCTTGACGAATTTGTTGTACAAAAATGTTTTTAAAAAAAGGGAACGTTGGACCAAACATTCAGGACACGTTCATCATGTTTCTCCCTAACAGCCTATGTGGAACTTCAGCTGGTAGAACCTGACCTAATCGGTTTCACTGTGCTTACAACAGTGACTATACAATCCACTGTTTGACATTCTAGACCAGTGATTCAGTGCTGGTTTTTGTTTCTGCCAATCAACTGATAAATTATGATCGTTTAACACGTTTGTAAGATCTACTATTTTTTTCCTTAAATTTGTAAGATGATCAGAACAAATGATCTGACCGGGGACAGGTATGACTCATTGGCATGTGCTTTCCTTGGGATTTCCTCTCTGTCTATCAAATAATAAAAATTAATAAAAAAAACAATAAAATACATATTGCAGACTTGTAACATAAACAATAAAGTTTCTTCAGTTATCTTGAGACTAAATGGGTGCTGCCTTAACCTATTCTTTATAGTCGAAGGCTTATTGTAAAGTTTTTGGCCTATATTGACAGGTAACATAACTGAAAAAACATTACATTAATGTTATAGGTAATGGGTAGTGTTCAGTGCCCACAGTCTGTTACCAAAATTGGTTGCTCAAAAAACAAACCAACAAAGAGAAGAATTACACAAATTCAGTTGCCATAAAGGAGAGGGCTGAATTAGCCCACGACATTGTCATAATGACAGAATTATACATCGATATACATGTCAATAACATAAGTTAAACCATTTAGTTTTTCTCAGGATAGTCAGGCTCACTGTGTGTGGTGAAATAAGCTTTCATGGAAAATACATTCAGATATGCTACTCATTGGCATAAATCTGCCTAGATTAGCGGTAATAAATATTGCATATCTCTTTTAAACCTTAGCCTTATGTCATATAATGCCTACTACATAGCAATTGGGTTAACATGTTTGAAATGAGCATTAAAACCAACTAATGTTATCTATAGAGTGGGTGTGTCTTGTAGTAGGCGTTACTTGTATAGTGGGCATGTCTTGTAGTCTTGGGGCTGCAGATGGATACTGTTGAGGTATTTGGTCATAAACCAAAGTTTAAAACGGATTAAAATTTTGACCTGTTGGCACTGGTGTCACAGTGGCACTCTTTTAAAAGTCTTAGGATCACCAAAGTTTTTACAATTCTGTCAGGGTCTGCTGTTTATAGCACAGATCAGGACCCAAATGCAGACACAAAGACAGACTGATGCTTTCAAGTAGTATCAGGGAGCCAGACAGAGCTGGGGAGCAGGAAACCCCCTGTGGACGGACCGGGGGTTGGAGAACAGGCGAGCAGGAAACCTCAGGCGGACTGCCTGGAAACTGGACAGACGGGTTGAGCCAGAGAAAAAAGGCAGGACGTCAGCAAAGGCAGGATCACTCTGGAGGTTGTGCAGGAGGTCGACGAAGAGGATGGAGATAAGGAGAGACAGCTGGCACCAGAAGACTCAGCTGCAGCTTGGGAACCCCAACACAGCAGATGCTGGGGGTCGCTGGGCAGCTGAGGCTTTGGGGTTGCTGGGCAGCTTGGGGGATCAGTGTCTCTGAAAGCCACACTTTCTTCTGTTGGCTCCAACCCATAGATATACCTCCCAGGAAAAAGTGGGGCAAGAACACAGGAAAGAAGACTGCTCAGGGTCATCAGGGGCAGGATCAGACAGTATGCGAGCCAACTTGAGTGCAGGAACAGGCAGGTGGCTAGCTGACTTGGGTGGAGGTCTGAAAACAGTGGGCCCAATGCTAGCCAAGGGAAATTGGGGGGGGGGGGGGGGGGGCTGACTGAAGGCTAACAGAGGCTGTGGCTGCTGCAGCTGGCTGTAGGCGATTGATCCCCAGATTCACTTTATGGGCTTTAGGCCGGGAGTTAGCCAACTAACAGTGTGTCTGGGGGTTAGTAGGCTGGAGACTAACAGGCTTAGATGCAGGCTGAAATTAAGCTGACTTGGAAGCAAGCTGGGAAACAGGCTGGTGGTTAGCGGGATGGGGAGCTGGATGGTAGCTGGCTATAAGTCAGGGGTGTGTAGAAAGTCATGAAGTCAGTCAGGGAATTCCTCAGCCATGGCTTTGTGGACGCTTCCCTGCGAGCTAACTTTAGAGCAGATTCTCTGTACTCCAAACTAGGGGTTTTCTTCCATTCCCCATACCAGCACACCAGGGAATTAGAAAAGTCATACAGTTTGTTCACCCTGCAGGGTCTGTGGTTGGTTGGATCATACTGTCAGGATTTGCTGGTAATACCACAGATCAGGACCCAAATGCAGATGCAAAGGCGAATGGATGCAGTTAAGTAGTTTTTAATAAATAAAAACAGGCTTTCAGGCAAGACAGGTGGACAAGATGGCAGGCATGCAGGTAACAGAAAGCAGGTTGCAGGAACACAGTGAAAACATATGGGAACAGAAACAGGAACAAAGCAGATGATCTGACCAGGAACAAAGGAAGCGAACTGGTATATATGATGATGGTGGAAATGGGAATAGGTGTGTAAGCAGGTGAGGCAGGTCTGGTGACTGGGAATGGTGAACAGGTGCGCAGGTGCATGTTGGGAGTCAGGTGAGTGGGACAGGAGGAAAAGTATGGGGACATTTGGTGGATGGATGGAAAAATGACAGGAGACAGGGGCAGAATTGCCAAAATGAACAGGACTAGGGCAGGAGACATGACAAATTCAGGGTGGCATGAATATCTGTATCAAATTTCATGACAATCCATGTCACAGCTGGTGAGATATTTCACTCAAAACCACAACTGTCAACCTCATGGTTGCTTTAGAGGAAAAGTCAGTGGATTACCAAAGTCATTAGGGTACATCTTCTAGGGTCCATGGATGTCTGTACAAGCAAATGGCAAATAACAAATAGGCTAAAGAGATAAGAAACAAATATCCAATTTCAATAAAAAAGAAATTTAAAAAATGACATTAAAACAAAACTTATAAATTACTGCAGTACCTTAGACTATATAATATAATTGTACAAATGTTTGTATTTGAGTTAAGTCATATAACTCTGAAATCCTTATTGACTGTTGATTAAAAACAAGTTTTATTTAGAAAGAGTAACACACAGTAATAAAAACAATAAGGAATAGTAAGTAAAAATGATTAGTAAACAATTACAATAGGTAATAATGATATAGGTAGATTCTTATTCTTTTTCTTATATCTGAAAAGTTTCTCAAGTGTGACCATGAATGTAATTACAAAATATCAATCCAACCAACACAAAGATCTCCTTTTTTATCTTGACAAACTATTCAATGTTTTCTACTTCGCTAAAGAAATAATAAAACAAACAAAAAAAAAACACTTGATATAAATGCTGTAGTTTGTGAAGTTTGAGTGTAAAAAAGTGTGTGCACTTCTTTGCTCATAAGCGCTTAATTTTCTCAATAGGTAATATTTGATCAAAATGTCACTTCACATTGCATTTGAGTTGTAGCTACAAGCTGTGAATTAATTATTATTCAAAATTGTAGCATTTCTGTACCAATCAAATATAAGCTTTCAATGAAATCTTAATAAAGAAGTTTAAATTATAACTCTGTAAAGTACTCAGTAGGGTTGACGGTCTCTTGATTTACTGTCTGCTGCCAAAAATCCGACACTACAGTATTAACCGATGTTTGTGATGAAACTGTGTTTTTAAAGCTACATGTGTAATTACTGGCCTGGCTTCATCTTTGCAGTTTATCAGTTCTGCTAAATGCAGTATGAACACTAATCCATCCAGACCACACAGTGTAATCTCTCTAACCACAATCAGCTGGGAGGGACAGGAGCACTGTCTGTCTGATCTCCCTCACCTCCTCCTCCCCACCAACATAAATGTTCTGAATGAATATTAAAGAGTGGGGAATTATCAGACCCTTTTATGAATTGTATTACTTCTTATGTATGTATATCTGTATATTTTTTATTCATATTATATGAAATATTTACTAATTACTACCACATGTTGTTGCCATGATAATGAAAAAAAACTTGCTTAGTTTCTTATAAAAAAATGTTCTGGTTTTAGTTTTTCAAGATAACAATAATTTTCACTACATACCAAATTTTTCAATTTTAGCAATAAAAGTTTCTTTTTACAGCAACTTTGTCTTATCGTGGAACTTTCCTGTTATTAGAGAAAAAAGCACGTCTTGTTAAACAAAAACATTTCTCTATATAATGACAGAAAATTAAAATTCATTGAAATGTTGGAAAGTAAATCTAGTGCCCTAGGTAGCAGCAGAAGTTAGCTCAGAGAGATCTATAGGAGAGAAGCAGTCTAAATATCAATCAGGCGTTATAGTCAATTCTAAGGCTACTGTACTGGACGTGAAGGACAATATCAAAAAAACAAACCTTTGCACCCTTCCAAAGGATTTTTCACTGCTAAATCTGTGTCCACTTATAAAATCTCGTTATTTTATGAAAGCCCTGAAATGATACTTTCTGACCTTCCATTAAATATTCATTCTGTATGTTTCTTTTTTTTTTTTTTCAAGTAGTATCCAACCTTCCTACTAAATGTTATACAGAGAGCATAATAAAATAGGACAATCACACTCTAGCGCCCCACACCCACCAGTAGTCCTGGCAGATGTGAAACCTTCACTACACTACTGCCAACACTTATAACCCCCCAAGCCCATTGGCTGGCTCTCATGTCTCCTCCCCGCATAATCCAGGACAGGCCCACAGTGGAACAGGGGCCATCTGTTCTACCTCACAGATTCACTGTCAGGCATCCACATTTTGAGCCATCGTCATAACATCATCCTACTCACACACCCACCACCACCTATAAGGATTCTGCATATGTTCATCCTAAATCACACATACTCAGTAAGAAACACAGCCATACAGTGACAGTCCTAGAAATCACGTCCATATATTTGTTAAGGCTAGGTTAGTGAACCCAGGAGCAAAACACAGGAAGGCAAGGAGACTGGGAGTACAATAGAAGAATATTTATTGTTGGATTAAAGGAATGGGATTTGAGCTGGGGACGAGCGTGATAAGGGGGAAGGCTGGGAGGGTGAGGAAAGGCCTGGTGGCTGGTTGTCCTTAGAGGGGGATGAGCTGAGCTGAACAGAGACTCGAGTAAGCGGGAAGCTGAAGCTGTGCATGTGGGGTACTCGGCTGGCACCAGCTGAGCTGAGCAGAGTGCCCAGAGAATGGGAAGCTGGGCTGAGCGGGGTCCAGGGCAGAGGAGCAGGGTTGACAGGACGAGGGGCTTGAGAAAGGGGCCGGAGCAGAGCAGATTAATGCATTAGAATCCATTCGAATACATTGGAAAAGGTTAACCATCGCAGGCACACTATCAGTGGTGATTAACACCAACAAAGTTTTTGAATGTCTGAAAAATTTGCTCATCCCGAGTGTATTCTTTATTTACCAGTCGATCTACGTTCTGACCCTCATTTATGGTTATGAGCTGTGGGTAATGACCAAAAGAATGGGATTGCGGATACAAGCGGCTAAAATTAGTATCCCCCACAGGGATGATTAGGATACCCCCTGGGTGCCTTCTAATGGAGGTCTTCTGGGCATGTTCAGCCGGTAGGTGATCCCAGGGCAGATCCAGAACACGCTGGAGAGATTATATATCTCATCTAGCCTGGGAACGCCTTAGGATCCTTCAGGAGGAGTTGGAAAACATTGCTGCTGCCACCACAACCCGGCTTCAGATAAGCAGATGGGGGGAGTAAATTTATATTTCTTCTATACACATGGAAGGATGGTAGGAAAATCCAGGAGCAGCAAAATTACTAACTATTACCCTCTGAGGACAATGAATAACCACAGCAGATTGTATGGTTAACAGATGAATGAAAGCGCTTCTATTCAGGCACTAAAACTAGACTGAATTCCTGTCAAGCTCAGCTGTACTTTCAAATGGATGATAACACAAACATGCTAAATGTTTATCTCTGAATCTATGTGTTCTGTTATTTTAGTTAAAATAGTGTATCTGTTCCACGAGACAGGTGAGTAACAGAGTGCAAAAACTTCTCTGAAGTGGTTTGCAACCTACGTAAATTATTCATTATTATACATTATACATTTAAAAGGCTGTATACAAGGGGGAGCTGTTGAGTCATTGTGAAACCAGTTATATCATGAAGAAGGCATTGTAATTGCACACAATAAGTTGCCACTCTTGTATTTCATGGGAGTTAATTTCATAGACATGAAAGATGAGAACATAATCCTGGCCAGCTTGTCGAGTCACAAGATTTATGATAATTTAACTGTGGTAATGAGGTGGTAACCAGTGACTGAACAAATGTAAGCAGGCAATATGAAAAATAAAATCTGATTAGATTCCAAAACATACATTCTACATGAAGCTCTGTGTGTGTTGTAGTATACAACTATTGTAGACTTGACTTAGACAAGTCAGACGTGATGGCTGCTCCATATTAGTTGTAAAATTACGAGAATGTACAGTAATTATTTGTTTCTAGAGTGGGTTGAACCTTATGTCTCAATTGTAAAAAATATAAGACCCTCCCTAATAAAACTAAAAGAGGCAAAACGTAAAGACATGAAGGTGGTGTATATCACTTTAAAAATTAATTTATGCTTAAAAGAACAAGTAACATTTTCCCAGTAGCCACAAATGAACAAATTTTAAGAGGGAAAATTAACATTTGCCAAAATTATGAAAAACATAAAAAAAACTGTGCACCTGTTTACTCCAGTCGCTTTCTATTTTTTGAACCAAGAGCTCCTAAATCGTACATCATTACCATTTTTGTTCCACTCTGGAAACCAAATAATGCAAATAAATATCAGTTATATGAGATGTTAGGTTGTGGCCTGACTGTCTGTTACAATCAAACTTATTACATGATGCCTGAAACATGGGACCGGGTTTGGGAGCTGCAGGTGGAGACTCAGAAGACATTGTTATTTGCACCGAAAAATATCAAAACACAAACACTGTACTGAACACACAAACATGAGATTGATACCCATCTGAACATCTCACTCTGAAAGCGAAAGCAAAGAAGTGTATTTCTCAAAATGTATTCCAATAACTCAGAGAGCTTTAATTTTGCTTTAATGTTTAATACTTTTTATTTATTAATTTATTTTTTACTATTTACGGTACTGATTGCACAGTAAAATCATCAAAGTGAGTTGAGGATAGTGAGTTGAGTGACCATACTGAAAACAATAGCATCACGCCTACCTCCTTCCTGCCTTCCTGTGAGTTATTTCATCTGTTAATCCCAAAGGCAGTCACTTTTTACTATCCAGGTGTCAAGGTATTACCCATCTCAACACTCCCAAAAATGCTATGTAACAATCCAACTGTTACAGTTTATAACTTTACACATTGGATGAAATGACAATAAGTTTCAGTTGTCGTAAAAGCTGAAACCTGATTTTAACATTTTCATAGATGCTGTGCTGAGCTCAGGAAAAGCGTGCATAGTATCTCGTCCTTTGCTGTCCCTTCACTTCATTGACAGTATGATCAGCCAAGTCGAATAACTACATGTGTGGGTGAAAGGCTATAGTCCGATAGTTGGCATCCCCTTATGTTGACAGTTTTAGTTCTTTCTGGAATAGGCCCCATCAGTTTGCTCACAGTGCTCTCCAACCTAAAAGCAAAGGCAATCAACTCCTTCCCTGTAACTTGGTCCTGGTTTTAATGTAAATTATGTCTATCTTTAAAATGTTAAATAGGCTTTTGCAAATGCACAAGATATTCTGTTCCTCACTGAATCCCAGTCCTCTAATTGGGTTTCAGATGTAGCCACTGATGGATACAGTTGTATCCAATAATTATGAACACCTTGTCCTAGACTTTTGTTTCACTAGTTATTCTCATTTTATCATAATTGTCTACGTTTTCGCTCCATTGTGGAATTTTTTAGGGCACCATATTGCACCACCATTGATATGGTTACACACTCACAATTTGGACACTCAAATAAAATGGTGGACAGTTAATGTAGTGCACTGTATACTGTAGTTAATAGGGAGTGTTTTCAGCCACAGGTCATGACATGTACAACTGCTAACAATCCCCCAATACAATGCACAGATTTTATAGATGCAATAGTTACCTTTGTGTGTCACCTGCCAGTGATGATGCAAAATGAAAATGATTAGTAAGTGTCTAAACTCACAATTTATTGCTCAAAGAAGGAGTAAACTAGCGAGTGTCTGATATATGGGGAGTAGTGATTGAGTGAATGAGATGAATGTGATTTCAGACAGCACTTTACTAGATCCATAGTTGGTACTTAGCCATGTAACCATGGTAACATAAATAATTAATGGGATGGAGGGGAAAATCCTCACTTTTTCCACATGTTCTCCTCCTGTCCTCCTGATCTTTCCAGCTGGGGATAAAGGATGAAGAGTAAGGACAAAACTGATTCATTTCCCATGTGCTCACGCAGTTCTCTCTTGTGCTGTGCACTTGAGTGTGCTCCTAAGTCTGACATGGTGCTTTAGTTTTACCATTAGCTTTGTTTGTGCACTTTTTCCAGAGGCTACAATTTCACTTTACAGCACACATGGCACTGCTATTTCATCACAGACATTTGCTGTTCACACCATGCTCACACCAAGAAAGAATATTGGTTAAAATAATCTGTTATAAAGCATTCCCTAAATTGATACATGTACAGAGATTATTTGATGTGATTACAGATCCTTTATCTTCTATACATTTTGTAAGTCCACTAACAGGTCAGAGGGCATTATCCTTTTTGCTTATATGTCTAATGAAGACATTTGGAAAAAGTATTGAATTTTATTAACAACATTCCAACATGGCAAAGTAGCACTGATTAGAAATGGACAATAAAATAAGCCCTGCGGTCCAATGGGACCCTGTTTTTAAACTAATGATAACAATCGAGTTATTAGCGTATATTGATGAATTGTGTTATTTGTGAACATGGCAATTCAACTGATTTTATCTTTATTGCTCTGTCTGTGTTTGTGAAACTGATTTAAAATAAAAATTATTTGGCCTTAAAGGAAAAGCTTGTTTACAATTGTGCAACAATCTGAAGTGGGTGGGCAGGTGGGCTTTTTACAATAAAACTGAAACAAACACCCCTTCAGTGAACCTTGATTGGGGCACTTTCTGGGAGTACTGAACAGGCTATAACTTAAACGTTAAGTAGTACAGAGCTCGTGTCAGGATGTAGTTAGCTTAGCATAAAGACTGGAAGCAGGAGGAAACTGCTAGCCCGGCTCTGTACAAAGTTAAAAAATACACCTACCAACACCTCTGTGCTCTCTCTATCTTGTTTGTTTAATCTGTATACTGAAATAAAAAATACATTTTTACTTAGTAATTCTTTGCAGAGTCTTGGCTATAGTGTGAATCACCAGTGATCAGTCCAGCTCAAAAAATAATATTCATATGGGCGGACATTCTTGAAATTACACCAAGTATAATATTACCGTTACCCTGACCCCTATTGGTAGACAAACTTGGATCAAGGTTGGCCAATGTGGAACAGCTTTAAATTGGTTTTCATCCTACCTATTGAACAGAATATCCAGAGTAGCCATTGGTGACTTCTTCCCTGGCTTGTATGTATGTTGTGTCTCACAGTCTCAATCTCCAGAGGAAAGTTCCCAGTGTCAAGGAGGGAAGAAAGAGAACATAGCACAATACAGGTAAACACATAAAAAATGTATAATAATAATGAGACTGATAATAAAATTAATAATTATAATAACAGGGTTAATAATAATAATAAGATAATCAGACTAAGTATAAGAATAGTTATGATAATCATAATAATTCGAGCAGTGGGTGTTGAGCAGGATCATGCAGGCAGTAGGTGGTTTGCAGTCACAGATCCAGACTCTGCAGCTCTGGAAGCAGAAATACCTGCAGAAAGCAACAGGAGGAGAGAGGAGAGAGACTAGAAAGCACAAAACTACAGGGGAGAGAAGAAGCCAAGTTAGTAACGAGAATTAATAGGATATGAATGCATGCAGGTGGAGAGCGAGAGGAGGAGAGAGGAGCTTGGTTCATCATGGGACGCCCCCCCGCAGTCTAAGCCTATAACAGCATAACTTGCTTCAAGCCAAGCCTGGGCCAGCCCTAAGTATAAGCTTTATCAAAAAGGAAGGTTTTAAGCCTACTCTTAAATGTGGAGAGGGTATCTGCCTCCAAGACACAAACTGGAAGATGATTCCACTGTAGAGGAGCCTGATAACTGAAGGCTCTTCCTCCCATTCTACTTTTAGATACTCTAGGAACTACAAGTAAGCCTGCATACTGGGAGCGCAGTGTTCTAGTGGGGTAATAGGGTACTATGAGCTCTTTAAGATATGATGATATGAGGATTTCAAATTCAAATCTGAATTTTACATGGAGACAATGCAGAGAAGCTAACACAGGAGAAATATGATCTCTTTTCCTAGTTCCTGTCAGTATTTCCACTGCATCATTCTGGATCAGCTGAAGAGTAATTAGACATTTGTTGGGACAGCCTGATAAAAAGGAGTTGCAATAATCCAGCCTAGAAGTAACATAAACATGGATTAGTTTTTCTCTGTCTTTTTGAGACAGGATGTACCTTAGTTTTACAATGTTATGTAGGTGAAAAAAGGCAGTCCCTGAAGTTTGATTTATGTGGGAGTTAAGGCACACATCCTGATCAAAGAGAATTCCAAGATTCCCAAGGGGGTGCATTAAAGTAACTACTTTAATGCCAATTAAATGTTCCAGTCTCTGTAATAGGAATAGGAATCGTCAATAGTGTCAAATGCAACAAGACAAGCACAGAGACAAGTCCTTTGTCTGATGCAATTAGAAGACCATGTCTAACTTTCACCAGTGCTGGCTTTGTGCTATGATGCTCTCTAAATCCTGACTGAAAATACTCAAATAAACTATTATTATGTAGCTTGGCGACAACTTCCTCAAGGATCTTAGAGAGAAAGGGAAGGTTAGATATGGGTATATGGTTGGCTTAAACATCTGGATCAAGAGTAGTTTTTGTAAGAAGAGGTTTAATTACAGCTATTTAAAGGACTGAGGTACATAGCCTGTTAATAAAAAAAGATTGATTATATCTAGTAAAGAGGTGCTACCGAAGGATAAAACTTCCTTAAGCAGTCTACTTGGGATGGGGTCTAAGAGAGAGGTTGATGGTTAAGATGCAGACATTGTTGAAGTTAGTTGGTGAAGGTTGATTGGAGAAAAACTGTCTAAGTATACATCAGGTTTTACAGCTGTTTCTAAGGTTCCTGTGTTTGAAGATAAATCGGTGCTGGTTGAGGGCAGGAGGTGATGAATTTTGTCTATAATAGTTGGAATTTTACCATTAAAGAAACTCAAGAAATCATCACTACTGAGAGCTATAGGAATACATGGATCAATAGAGCTATGACTCTTTGTCAGCCTGGCTACAGTGCTGAAAAGAAACTGAGGGTTTTTTTTATTTTTCTGTTTTAAAGATGAGTAATAGGCTACTCTGGCATTACAGAGGGCCTTCGTATATATGTTTTAAGACTATCATGCCAGGCTAAGTGGGATTCTTCCAGTTTGGTAGAACACCATATCCCTTCAAGTTTTCACATTGTTTGCTTTAATATGCGGGTTTGGGAGTTAAACCATTGAGATAAAATCCTTTGTTTCATTATCTTCTTTTTTTAGACAAAATGGTCAATTTTGGAGGGACTAAAGTTCGCATAGGAATCTTCTGTTATATTGTAACACGCCATTGAATTAAGTGCAGATGGAATCACTTCCTTAAATTTAGCTACAGCACTATCCAATAGAAATCTAGTAAAGACATTTTTGCCTAACGGTGTGTAGTTCTGTAATAGGGATTCAAAACTTATTGGGTGTGGTTAAAACAGTGAGTGGGTTTATTTACACCCTGAGCGAAGCCAATTGAGTCTAATAATAAATGATAAATGCAGTGCTAAAGCTATCATTATCAACGTCCACATGAATATTAAAATCACCTACTATTACTTAATCTGCACTAAGGACTAAACTTGATAAAAAATCTGAGAATTCAGATAAAAATTCAGAGTATGGGCCAGGAGTGCGGTACACTATAACATATAGATATGCTTTAATGTTTTCCAGGTTGGATATGAGAAACTAAGAACCAGGCTTTCGAATGAGTTATAATTGAGTTTAGGTTTAGGGTTGATTATCTAAGTGCACTGTGTTGATTATCTAAGTGATTATCTAAATGCAGAGTTGCAGTCTAGGACTGCAGTCTAAGACTGCAACTCTGCCTCCTGGTCTCAACTCTGGGTTGTCATGGTTTTGGTCTACCAATTAACTGAGTCAGATTTCTAGATATGAGGGCTGCTCCATCCAGCGTGGGATGTATGCTGTCTCTCCTATTCAGACCAGGTCTTCCCCAGAAAGTCCGCCAGTTATCTACAAAGCCATTTGTCATTTGCTGGACACCACCTCAACATCCAGCGGTTGAATGATGACATGCGGCTAAACATGTAATCACTGGTCAGATTAGGCAGGGGCCCAGAGAAAGCAACACAGTCCGACATTGTCTTTGCATATGTACACACTGACTCAACATTAATTTTTATGACCTCTGATTGGTGTTATCGGATGTTGTTACCGCCGACGTGAATAACAGTCTTACTTTATTTATGTTTATCCTTAGCCAGCAGATTTAAAAAGGATTCAACGTCGCCCACTCTGGCCCCAGGAATATATTTGACTAAGGTCGCAGGTGTCGCTACCTTCACATTTCTCAAGCTAGAAGCTGCCAGTTAGAGTTGGTTTCTCAGCGGGTGTGTCACTGAGTGGGGAGTATCTGTTTGAAACATGAACTGGTTGCTGGTGAACCATGGGCCTCTGCTTAGGGCTGCACTTCTTGTAACAGACAGTCACCCAGCCTCCCTGGCTTCTACTACTCTCTCCTACTCTAGTAGAGAAGAGTAGAGAGTAGGAGCTACGCTGGGTCAGCTCGCACTGGCTATTGGGGGCTGGCTAACTACAGCAGCTAATGATTTGGTTTCCATGGTTCGGAGCCCTGCTTCAAATTCACTGAGCCTCGCCTCCATAACTGCAAATAAACTACATTTATTACATGTACGATCATCGCTAAAGGAGGCAGAGTTGTAAAAATAAGATATACCAGGCAAGAGAGAGCAGGAGAGTCAGAGGGGGAGAGAGAAGCCATTGCTAACTGCTAAGCTAAAGTAACTAGCAGATCTGAATAGTGTGTAAACAATTGAAGTAGCAAAGAAAATCGTAAAAGAAGGAGACAGCTATGAGTGCTTAAGCAGAACTAGTGTAGGTTTAAATGAACAGCGGGTAATTAACTGCTGTAATATAGAAAATAGCAAAATTAACTGGGTAGAGTCAGAGCAGCACAACTCGCTACCATTCACACAAACGTCGACAACTGTAAATGACAGACAATACACTTACCTCAGTACATCAGCACCCACATAACATGTGTTTAATCCACACCACAACATAAAGGACATCAGTTTAGGTATTTTAGGTCTCTATGCAGTATTAGGCCTTGCTTCTCAACACAGATCCCACTGACATGTAATTACTACTACAAAAGCTAATTGCTTATCTATAGCATAGCTGTGAGGATGCATTTGCCCCATTCCCATCTGCAGTAACCATAGCAACCAAGGTTATAATAGAAGCCCCCATAGATAAGAAGGCAGAGTGTCCAGCGGAGGAACTAAACAGCCAGAAAAGAAAGCCAGCACCTTAAAGTCTCATGGTCATCTTTAAGTAGGAAAAAAGTATTGAGATATACAGTGTGAGTTGGGTATGAGTGTCAGTTAATGTTTATGATTAGTTACCCAATGGGATCTTCACACATGTATGTAGGTGATGTAGTTCGATGATTTATAATGTTATTTGGACATATGGTGAGTGTCATGTGAGTCTGTCGACATGTGAAGCTATTTGGGTTTAAATACACCCTGCTAAAGACAGCCGGCAGAATTGGGGTGGCATTACACTGGTTAACTTCTTAACATGTGTATTGCTCTTCTCCTTGATGCATCAAGCTTATAATAAATGCTTCTGCATAAGACATCTGGCGTCTCCTGTCAAAGTGAGCTGAAGTGTGGTTGTATTCACTGCAGCTGTAATCTTATGCAGATTACGTATAATTTAAATATATTAAATTAAATGTTTATGACAGTGGTTAGTTAGTAAATTTGAGAAAGAAGACTGCGGTGTGTGTTTTTTAACCACCACATCACCACCAAAAATGTAGTTGTTTCTGGGGAGACTTCGGGTTGTGCCCGATGTAGATAAGACCCACAGTGAGGATACACCCATGGGAAGACGGTCATGGGTGGTTGAGAAATGCTGCGTCTGTTAGGAAAGAGAAGTGATGTTGCGTCTAGATGGCCTCAGATACCCAGGCACCATTTGGTGGAGTGTACACTCAGGTGAAGTACTTTCTGAGTTTTCGTCTTAAAAGCCACAAATTGCCACCACTAATATAGTACTAAAATAAAATAGAAGATAATGGAGACCTGTTGATGCCGCAGCAGTGTTTATTGATGTGTGTTTCTATGTTTAATTTTTGAATTGCAAAGCAAACTGTGTGAGAGTGTGGGATTGGTTCCCAGCATCAAGGAATGTGTTGCATGAATGTGAGAGTTAATGAAAAGTGCTGTGATGCTGTAGTATCTGAGGAGCTAAGAGATGCTATAGAGAAATGTGTTGCAGAAATGAAGAAAATTAAAGAGCGCCTCTGCAATAATATTGGGGCAAGTGCTAAAGCGATGATGTAGGCGAAGGCGGAGTGCCAAGGCTAACCCATCGCAGATAAGCTTTTATCAATATTGAGTGTTGTTAATCTGCCAGTTCAAAATCAAGCAGTAAAATGAGCAGTAGTAAGGACCAAGAGCAGAAAAAGCAAAGCTTTACTCATGTCATGTCATGTCACTCATGTCTAGAAAAGGAGCAGGCAGAGGATGACTTTCTTTTGCATGCCGCATCCACTCTGATACAGAGACAGCAAGCTGACAAGAGACAGCGAGCTGCCCAATTGCAGAGAGCTGCTCAGGGACAGAAAACTGCAAAGGGTGAGAGCGAAAAAGTTTCTGTCTCAAGTTCAGACATAGACACTCTCAAAGAGGAGGAGCCAGAGGTCACAGACACACCCACATAGGGAGCCACGTTATCACGTGCAGCTGCAAGACACACACATAGAGACACAGAAGCCGAAGGAGCATCATCTTCACAGGCGGCTGCTACCCACGAGGAGAAAGGATTGCAAGTAACCATTTCAAAGAGATTCCTCCTTTACCTAGGTCTAAAGATAAATTGAAAAAAGGATAACATACAACTATCAGCAGCTTCTAAAATCTTGGTAGGAGATGTGGCTGTTTGTAAACCTTGAACACCATCTGAAATTGTGGACATGGTTAAGAAAGCCTCTAATCTCCCTAGTCGCCCAGATGATTATCTGACATGGCTCACACAAATGTATACTGTTTGCAAATGTCGAGCACCTGATGTTGATAACTTTAACATATGGTACTGAGTGGGTTCTGTGTAAGGAAGTATTTACTTTCCCTGAAATTAAACGAGAGGATAATGACCTCTTCGCTGTTCAAACCTTTCGACAAAATTTGAAGCCTCACATTGCTTCAGTATACAAATGGGCTGTTTCTGGTTGGCAATACAAAGAATGGACACAAAAATTTGAATAAAGATGGCTTTACATAGAAAGGTTTACAAGAACAGGTTTTCCCAAAGCATTGCTTTAACAAGGCCTAAGCAGATGGCTCAGCATGTTAACACTGATAACAAGCCTCAGAAGGGGGGTGGACAGCATTTTTACAAAAATAACAACAGACAGAGAAAAGGAAATTGTCACAACTATGGCAAACTTGGCCACTGGGCACAGGAGTGAAGAGCCTAACAGCGTTTTGGAAATTTCAGGAACACAAACCCCCGCTACACACCACTTGCTCTACCACCCCCACTTCCACCAAGACAAATGACTCACACTCAGGCTTATCAGGCTTAGGGAAGCCATGGACTTAATGGATCAGAGCAACATCCTAAATTACAAGAAGCAACAATTCGGCTTTCTACTTGTCCATCGGAAGATCCAACTATGCCAGTTGTGTATATTGGTACTACTGCTGATATTCTGGTAGATATTGGAGCCAGTATTCCAGCAGTTAAAACTAATGAGCAAGTTTGTACACCCACTTTCTAATTTTGTTAGAGGAGTCTGAGGCATTCCAATTGCAGAGCCAGTGTCTAAAAAATTGAATGTAACAGCTGAAGGTTCAGCGATCAAACATTCATTCTTTATCTCTAAGAACACCTCAATCAATTTAATAGGATAAGATTTATAATACAAATTGCATGCAATCATTCACTGTACTCCAGATGGACTGTTTCTTACAATTTCTGATGTCAGAGCCTTACAGGCAGTTCAATCTCTACAGTTTACCATTGACTGTTTGTATTGCTGGACAATACCAAGGGGTCCCTTACCAATTTAAATGTCTGATGCACAGAGCAAATTGTTCAAGTTCAATGACTGTTGTCCACATGTTACTATAGCAGTGACACCTGGTTGTGAACCAAAACATGTTGGAGAAATGTTAGCACGGTGCCAATCAAGGAGAGAAGCTGTAGTGGACACTCCCTCACACAAACAGCTGATCACAAACCTAGGTGATGACCTATACATGTTGCATCTCAGTGAACGACTTAAGCCAACATAAGAATCATGTGGGGCTTGTAAAGTCTGCTCTGCCTCACAGAGTGACACTTAAAGCTAATGCTAAAGCTGCCTGCAATCAGACAATACCCCTTGCCTCAAATAGCAATAGCTGGAATTGAAGATATGAGTCAATCTCTACTAGATCAAAGTGTGTTGGTTGAAACAACCAGTCCATGCTACACTCCTATATCGCCTATTCCAAAACCATGTTGTACAGATGAATGGTGATTTATTCTGGATTTGAAAGCCATTAACAACATTGTAGTATCTACAGCTCCAGTGGTGCCAGATACTGTTTCAATTCTGGCTTCATTGCCCTGTAACTCAATGTACTACACAGTCATTGATTTGTGTTTAGCTTTCTTCTCCATTCTTTTGCATCCCGTAAGCCAGAACTTGTTTGCATTTACCTTTAAAAGTAAGCAGTATAAAGTACGCGGTGGACATTAGTCAAAGGTTTTGTCGAATGTCCTACTGTATACGCAGCAAATGTGATTTGGAAGATTTGCAGTTGCTAGGGGTAAGCACCCTCCCACAAGTATGATGATGACTGATTTGATAACTTCCTCGTCAAAAGAAGCTTGTCGTTCTGACTATCTTGCTCCTGCAAAGACTGGCTGAGTGTGGTCACAGAACTTTGGCAAAGTTGCGGTTTTGTCTGCCTAAAGTGACATACTTGGGACATGTTCTGAAGAATGGACAGCATCTCCTGTGCTGCCACCCAAGAATAAGAAAAAGATGATTTTGTTTCTGACGATGGCAAATTACTGCAGACATTGGGTTCAGGACTATGCTGCTATGCTGTTTTGTGTGCAGTCACACTGCAGTCTGCTCCTCTCACTGTGCGATGGACAGAGGATATGTGCAAAGCCTTTCACAAAATGATGCATGCACTTACCCCAGCCCTAGCCCTGGGTCTGCTGGATTATCATCAGCCGTTATCTGTAGGTACACAGGCAGGATGGCTATGCCACAGGCATCCTGTTGCAGAAACATGGGTGACATTACTGGCCTGTTGTGTACTACCTGTCTCGACTTTCATCAGTAGTCCTTGGTATGGCAGGCTGTCTTAGAACTTTAGCCGCAGTTGCTACCATGATTGAGAAATCTTCTCCCATTGTACTCACTCAGGACTATGTGGTTCATGTTCCTCATTCAGTGTTGCATATTTTTGAACACCTTGGCTACTCAACATATGACTAATGAAGAACTTGAGCATGATTATATTGCTAGTATTGACAAGCACATCTCCAAGGCCAGACTTGTTGAAGACACCAATACCAAATTCTGACACGATTCTCTACACTGACGGTTCAGCCTGTAGACCATCTGACAACAAACAACTTGCTGGCTATGCAGGAGTGAATGACTGGGAAGTGTTAGAGGCACAAGTGTTACCTAATGCTACTTCAGCTCAAGCAGCAGAATTGTATATTCTCAAAAAAGCTTGCATTCTAGCTAAAGGCAAAGTTGCAACTATATACATTCATTCCAGATATGCTTTTGGCGTTACTCGTGACTTTGGTCAGTTGTGGAAGATGATTGAATTTTTCAAATTCTCTGTAAAACAAATTCAACATTATATTTTGGCTGCTAACTAGAGACCTTTTTGCTCCCATCTAAACTTGCAGTTGTCAACTGTGCTGCTCATACTACAGGGTCTGATCTTGTAATATGGAAAATGCACTGGCTGATTCTCTAGCCAAACAAGCTGCCATTTCCTCTTCTGCCATGATACATCAATGTACTTCTTTACAACCTGCAGATCTAATTTGTGCACCTTCTTTTATTGATGTTGTGGATATGCAAAACTGTGCTGATGATAGGGAGCTAAACATTTGGTTTCATAAAGGTTGTTCATGTGGTCTGGAATCTGGCTTGTGGCTCCAACCCCGCTGGTGGTCCTTTTTCTCTCCTCCATGTGCTTGAAAATGTTGCACATGGCCCCACACATGTAGGAAAAGGGGGGAATAAATTAAATAATTTGGTCACAATGGTTTGCATCAACTCAAATTTCACACACACTAGTTAACAGATGCATGACATGTCAGCAAACCAGGAGAAAAGACTGTTCAGTGAACCATGACCATTTGGATCCACCATCAGGTCCCTTTGCAAATGTGCAAATAGATTTTGCACATATGCAATTTGAAGATGTTTGAAGGTCTGCCCCAGGACTATTGAGTACCCATGTAATAATGTATTAATGACTACTAAGTAGTCATGGAATAATGAACTAATGACTCCCGAGCGGGTTGGAATGTCAATATATTGACAGTTGTTGGGGGTTTCTCTAAGACAAGAACTATACAATAGACACTGACTATAGACTGTTTAACTGGAATGATCTAGCTCATAGAATTGACAAAGGAGTTGATGACTGCTACACCCCAACTTACCCCTTGAATTCAGTGGAGTCCTGAGTCCCGTAATTATTGTTAAGTATGTTGCCAGAACCATCAATGAACAAAACCTCTCACATGGGCTGAATTTAACAACCCTTTTGCAAATTACTCATGTGCAAATGTATGTGAAATTAGAGTTTGACTACAGAATACAAGTAAAACTGGCCCAAAGCAATTTTTACAATCCTCCTGGATACACCTCCTGTGCATACTTCAACCCTACACCCCTACTTTACTAGCCAAAGCTATGGTTGATACTCATCAGTGGTTTGGTGCTATGTCCATAGGATCGATTAAAGTGAAAGTACAACATTTTTCAGTGCCCTTAGAAAGTAAGTCCATTTACTTTCCAAGGGCACTGAAAAATTTTGCTTGATTGTTCAGTCTATTTACTCCCTGTATCAGTGCATGAATCAAAGAATATTTCCTTGTATTTCTGATGAGTAGGGAAAGGACATGACAGAAACTTAGAACAAAGTAATTGTAACACAGTAGTGGATGTCTCCCAAAATTTTCCTCTCTACCTGAAAGAGTATATCTAGTTTGTGGTGATAAAGCCTATAGTTGCATGCCTTATGATGGCTCACATGGTATGTGCTATTTGGCATATCTAATTCCCTTGAATTGGGTGGTGTTTCCCATTTTCTAAAGGGCAGACTGGAGGGTATCACGCTGCATAGCTTCCCAGGGAAAGCTTATGCCTGTGTGCAGGAAAGGAGGTTCCAACCAATCGTCAAACCTTGAATTCAGGAGGAGAAATGTGTATGAACAGGGGACCAACTCTTTACCCTTGCAAGGCAACTTGAGTGGTCACGGGAGTTTGCCCATCCAGTCTACTTGTGCTTTTTGGACTTGGAGAAGGCCTACGACAGGGTCCCTCGGGGGATCTTGTAGGGGGTACTGCAGGAATGTGGGGTTCCTGCACTGTTACTACGAGCCATTTGGTCCCTATATAACTGGAGTGAGAGTTGTGTCCGTATTCTCGGCAGGAAGTCAAACATTTTTTCGGTTGGTGTTGGCCTCTGCCAGGGTTGTTCCTTGTCACCAATCATGTTTGTGATCTTCTTGGACACGATTTCAAGGCCCAGCTGGGGGATGAGAATGTCCTGTTTTTGGGGCCTCAGAATTGTGTCTTTGCTATTTGTACATGACATCGTTCTGTTAGCTTCATCAGACCTTAAGGCAAAGATTTTGATTTACCAGTCAATCTACGTTCCGACCCTCACTTATGTTCAGCTTTGGGTAGTAACCGAAATAATGAGATGCAGATACAAGCGGATGAAATGAGTTTCCTACGCAGGGTGGCTGGGCTTAGCCTTAGACAAAAGTTTAAGGAGCTCTGACATCTGCAGGGAGCTCGGAGGAGAGCCACTGCTCCTACGTGTTGAAAAGAGCCAGTCGAGGTGATTCAGTTATCTGATTAGGATGCCTCCTGGGTCCCTTCCATTGGAGTTCTTCCAGGCACATTCAGCTGGTAGGAGACCCCAGAGCAGACCCAGATGACACTTGATCTCCTGTTAGCATCTCAGGGAGGAACACGTAAAGTCATTGGCAATGAAAGTTGCTCCTAAATGTATTGTAAATGGTAAATGCACTTATATAGCACTTTTCTATCAGACTCTACCTCCTGAGCCACGGCTGCCCGCTCCCACATCTCTGATACAACATCAGAGGTTATGTATATGGTTCATGACACAGCAATAGGTATCGAGGGGTTACATGCTAATAATGGATTTATCTTGGGGGATGTCTCCATTGTATGCTTGTGTGCAGGGCAAACACTGTTGCAATTCAAGCATCACAGCAAATGGTAAGCGATGCGGAAACTGATTGAGAAAGAATGTTTCATGGCCTGAGAAATCCTGAAGAATGGATTCCAAGTTCTGACTCCGCTGAAATGATAAAGATGAATATTTGTGAAAACATGGACTGATAAAGAACTAGAGAGCTGGATAGGAATTCACCTGTATGTCTTTACAAATTTTAGCCAAGAGATATATGTTTATTTCTATCCATAGAACACCATTGAATGGAGAAGTTTGGCCTGCAAATTCCTCTGGTAAATATGCATGTGATTTGATAAATCCTTTATGTCTCTTGTTAGATGTGTTAGGGTTTGCGAGTGGCGTGTTTTTGCACCAAAGAGGATCCTAAATTGGTTGCTTGATGCAATATTTCACATTTTTCACTATTGCTCAGTTGTATAATTGTTTTCTTGCTGATTTCATTGCTGATTGTCAAAGTTGAAGTAACAGTATTTTTACAGCAATATACTTCAACTTTGACAGTCGTTCTGCCCATGGGTAAGTTAGTTAGTGTTGAGCTCACGATCAAAACATGGGGATCTATGAAGGAATTTTTACTTCTTTTGGTATTTGGATATATGAGGCTTCCCCTGTACAGCAGTCTCCCTCACCTGATCCAACTAACCACCAGGTGGTGAGCAGTTGACACGTCTACTCCTCTCTTCTCTCGAACATCCAAGAAATTTGGCAGCAGATTTAATGATATGACCAAAAAGTCAATCATTCATCTTTGGTCGACGGTGTTCTGGTACCAAGTACACTCGTGAGTCACCCTATGCTCGAACATGGTGTTTGAAATTATTAGCAACGCACCATTCCTCCCAATCACCCCCTCCAGCTTTCACCATCATTGCCCACATGAGCATTTAAGTTCCGCAACATAACTATAGTCCCTAGTCAGTATCACTATCTACTGTGAAAGGGTTTTTACTACAGTACAGTCTGATGACTGCAAACAGAGTCATTATCATATGTCACAGAGCTGCAGCGTATTATGTAGCCAGTGTCTCTCTAAACCTACATCTGTCAGCTGTCTCTCCGAACTACAGCATCATGTGATGTGACAGCCTGATGCAGAGATAGAGACCTGTGATTGTTCTACTGTAAAACTGTTAAATAACATGTTTAAATTCAGCTTAATGTGTGACAATGGGCTCAAAGTGTCACAGTAGAGCAGCCAACACAACAAACTTTTACCGTTGCCCAAAGAAAAAAAGTTTTAAAACTGTCACACATCATTGGTCACATTAAAGATGATACATAGGTGAAGCAATGTTTTGCATAACTAATACTGCAGATTTAAGCATATAACATTTTGATTCAGTTAATCCTATTAAGAGTACATTAAGTACATTATATATATATATTTTTTAACGAAAGACCAGTAATACACATACAGGATGCTTTCAAAAATTATTCTATTAATAGTTCTTGTTTATCAATAGACTGGTTTCTGAGTGATATCATTGCAAAGCAAGCAAAACTTTATTTATATAGCACATTTCATTCCAGTGGAGGCAAAATGTGCTGCACAAAGCGTGAACTACCACGGACGTTGTAGCCACAAAAATAGATGGATAATGGATAAATGTAAAGATAAAACATTTGACATAAATTGTTGAACAATTACAATAATAATCAGACACATGAGTTGAAACCAATAAAAAGAGTAAAAATAAAATAATATGATAATTAAGACCAGCAAACCAGACTCCTGAAAGGTGCAACTAAAAAAGAATGTTTTCAGTTTAGTTTTAAAGAGACAATAGCATTGAAGCACACGTAATATAATGGGGTAGCATTTTCCAATGGCTTGGAGCATAAAAGCTAAAGGCAGTTTCATCTCAGAAACCCGGGAAATAACCAGATAACCTGTTCCAGATAACCCGAGGGGTCTAGCTGGTTCATAACATGTCAGAGAGATAATAATGGGGTGCAAAAATGCCTTAAAACAAGCATTAAAATTTAAAATCAATTCTAAAATTTACTAGAAGCCAGTGTAATGACCTCAGCAGGGCTGTTATATGGTTGTATTTCCTTTTCAAGTTAAAACTCTGGAAGCTGCATTCTGGAGTAGCTGCAGACGATCAAGATGCTTTTTGGATATTCCTGTGCATTCTAGCTGACTGGATATAAAAATCATGAATCAGTTTCTCAGCATTCTCCTGGGATAGAAACCTACTTACCTTTGCGATATTTATTAAATGATAAAATCTAGTTTTAACTATGCTATTAATGTGGCTCTGGACAGTGAGGTCAACATCTAGGATCATGGTAAGGTTTCAAGCCTGTGTGATGCTTTCCAGAGACGGTTGTGATCATTTAAAAGAGATTTTAATTAGTTTTGGCCCAAATAACCAGGATTTATGTAGTGTCACTGTTTAATTGCAAAAAATTACTAGACATCCAGTTATCAATATCCTTGATACATTCTAATGGTGTGCCAATAGGTCTCATATCATTGGGGAAAGGGAAATATATTATTGTGTGTCATCAGCATAATTATGGTAAGACACATTGTGTTTCTTGATAAATTGGCCCAGAGGCACAAGTAAAAATTAAACAATAATGGGCCTCAATTTGACCCCTGTGGAACACCACATGAGATAAAATGATTTTTTGGAGCTAAAATTCCCAAGAAAAACATTAAATCACTTCCTTTGAGATATGATAAAAACCAGTCCAGACCCAGAAAGGCCAACCCACCTCTCACGTCTCTGCATTAAAATATAATGATTGATGGTGTCAAATGCACCACTTAGATCCAGTAATACTAAAATAGAAACTACTTCTGTCACTATTTATTCTCAAGTCATTAATAATCTTGTACTATGGTTAGGGCGAAAGCCAGATGAGTAGAGATCCTGCACTCCTGCACAAGAAGTGGAAAATTGAAGACTCTGAACCACTGTTCCAAGATCATCAGCACTGGCTGGTGCAAAATTTGTTAAAATAGTTGTGTATTGAGAAGGAGGCACGGTAGGAGGAGCATGAGTGATTATGGGAATAATTGCCCAACTGGTCATTATTTTGTTGTTAAAGAATGTTGCAAAATCATCACACTTATTAATGGAAATAAAATCGCCTGAAATTGAAGTTCTGAGGTTATTTAGAAGTTTATCTATAATAGAAAAGAGAACCCTTGATTTGTGTGTATTATTGTTTATTATATTTTTACAATTTGCTTGCCTTGCTTTTCTAATTTCTGAGTTATAATTAATTAATTAAAGTAGATTCAAAGTTCGTCTACAAAAAGGGTTTTATGCAATTTATGCTTAGCCCTTCTGTAGTCCTTTTGCTTCCTCCTTATCATTTCACCTGTTAGCCAAGGACTTTTTCTTTTATCAGACAACACTTTGATTTGAACGGGACCAATCTCATTTTAAAGTATTCTAATCCCATGATTAAAGGTGATTAACATGTCATCACAGGACAACATATCAGATGTTACAGCATTACTAAATCTTGAAGCAAAGATATTAGCTGAGTTAGCAGGCAGGTACCGTTTCCGGACAGTGAGATGCTCGCACAGGAAGCTTACAGAAAACAGCCAAAAATTAGAGTTCATGGGGAGATCAACATGAAAAGTTGTTTTGAAGAAAGAGCTAGATTTTCATACATGCTAATTTTATGATTATGAAAAATCAGAATGAGTGTGTCATTGCTCGGGAAAACAGCATGCTGACATTCTTTTTATGGTAATGTTAATTGTGTGAGGGGGCCTCTGTACTTTTAACCCTTGTTGTCAGTTGTTTTTGGACACACACAGGTCATTTCTATCTACCTGTGGAGCTAATTTTGTGTATAGCCTTGATTACAATGGACCATCATTGTTACTAGCTGCCGTATCTCACTGGAATATGTATCATGCCTGTTGCCAGAGCTGACAGATGTCTAGCATAGATGGTGTGGTTAAAAAATATGGTTATTCAATGCAAGGATGTGTATGGCATACAAATTAATCTCAACAGTAATTTTCCGGTTTTCCAGCAAGCTCCTTTATTTCAAAATGATGATGATGCTGAGATCAGGGCTCTGTGGGGCCAGACCATGTATTTCAAGACTACTTGTTCTTCTTGTCTCTGAAGATAGTTCTTAATGATTCTGGCTGTATGTTTGCACTTGTTGTCCTGCTGCAGAATGAGTTTGGTACTGATCGGACACCTCCCTGATGGATAAGAATCTAAACAACTGAAGTGCCTAAAACTTTGCACACTACTGTATATAAAAACAAATGCATAACTAGACTCGCAAGTAAGTACACCAGGGTCCAAGCACACAAAGTAACTTGGAACCAAAAGCACACCAGCTGCTGCTTTTTTGTGCCCATTCTGTGGAGGCAATAGCTGAGTAATGTTATAAAATACATTTTAATGGAATTTGGAAAATGTAATCTTAAAATAAAAGGTAATATATGTTACAGTGCAATCTATATAGATTTGCAACAATTTTGACCTGGGAGATCAGGAGTTCTTCCAGGGTTGGTGTGCAAAATTTGCTCTTTTGCTAAGAGAGTCTGTAGCTTTTTAACAAAAATCAAACGGTACAATTAGAGTCATGGCTAGCAAACAGCGTACAATATTTTAAAATCTTTCACTGATTTTTGACAGTTAGAATCCAAAGAATGATCTGACACAAATCCACAGTAGTTTATAATTGTGGGTTTTGCCTGTCTTGTAAGAATTACAGAAAAAAATGATCTTTTTAAGAAAAGTTTAGATAAAACATTTATGTAGTTGCAGAGTTATCAAGATGTGAACCTCACAGTTGGCATTTGTTATACCACCATTTTTGTTGATGTCACTTATTGTTTATTTCATTTAATTTATCTTTAATCACTATCACATAAGAAATCCATACCAAAAATGACTTTATATCTTAATTATCAATATATTGTACAGATCAGTTTTAACTTTTAAATTTGAACCAACCTCAGCTTATCTGAAACAGCAGACACATTGTAGTATTGATATAAAGTAGAGACAAATGTCAAAGCTGCTCCAGAATCAGTGAATGAGAACAATGCCAGGACTCTATTCCTGTCCCTCTGGGAATCTGCACAAGAATTAATGCAAATATGTCCAACTTCCAATTTTTCCAATACTAACAATATTTAATCTAAAATGTAACACTGCAATTCAGAACCATACAGAGGAAGTAAAACACTGACATTAACAACCAGCTTTCAAAAAATACATGAATATATTTACCCTTAAAGTTTTCCTTTTATGCAGCCTTTACTTCCAGGCTGTTTCTGGCCGCAACAAGCTCTACTTAAAAATCTTAGCATATTAAATCTTTGCTATTTAAACTCAAGTCTCTTTAACCACAACTTTAAAAAAAACCTTTTAATTATGGCTTTCATGCTAATACTACAAAGCCATGATTAAAAACATTTTAAAAAGCTTCCCTCACAGCAAAATACCCTGAAGATCATTTACTGGACTAGTTATTTGCAGAGGCTACCATCTATTACAGAAATGTTCCAATGCTCACAGTTACATACCCAAATTAAGCTTTCTGTTGCAGAATTGCTGAAAATAATTTTTGCTCTCACTGGAACACACTAAAAGCATTTTATCCTTTACTCAAAGAATGTAGATAATGATTCAAACTGATTATTTTTCAGTACAATCAACATAATTTTACTTGTCTCTGAGGGATTTTTTTTTAAAATTCAGAATTATCCAATTTAGCAGAGCTGGGGCTAAATATTAATTGTTTTTTTTAGTTTTATTTTTTTCTTGGCCATGTATAAGATTACAGTGTTGTATTTCATACATTCAAGAGCAGTATGGGGTATATATGAGGGGCGATTGATAAGTTTGTGGCCTAAGGTAGAAGGAGATGACTTATACAGCTCTCATTCGAGATAGTGCAGTTCAGGTCTTTAAGTTGCCTGCTACCTAGCACTCTGAAGATTAAAATAATTCTTGCCAACAAAGCACGAGAAGGCTATAAGAAGATAGCAAAGCATTTTCAGGTAATCGTTTCCTGAGTTCATAATGTAATTAAGAAATGGCAGTTAACAGGAATGGTGGAGGTGAAATTTAGTTCTGGAAGACGAAGAAAACTTTCTGAGAGATCTACTTGTAGGATTGCTAGAAAGGCAAATATAAAACCCCCGTTTGGGTGCAAAAGACCTTCAGGAACGTTTAGCAGACTCTGGAGTGGTGGTGCACTCTTCTACTGGGCACCTGCACAAATATGACCTTTATGGAAGAGTCCTCAGAAGAAAATCTTTTCTATGTCCTTACCACAAAATTCAGTGTCAGAAGTTTGCAAAGGAACGTTTAAAAAAGTGTGGTGCATTTTGGAATTAAGTTCTGTGGACTGATGAAGCTAAAATAGAACGCTTTGGCTGCAATGAGCAAAGGTATGTTTGGAGAAAAAAGGGTGCAGAATTTCATGAGACGAACACCTGTCCAACTGAAAAGAACACCTCTCCAACTGAAAAGAACACCTCTCCAACTGTTAAGAACGAGGGTGGATCGATCATTCTTTGGGCTTGTGCTGCAGATAGTGGCACAGGGAACATTTCACTGGTAGAGGGAAGAATGGATTCAATTAAATAACAGCAAATTCTGGGAGCCAACATCACACCGTCTGTAAAAAAGCTGAAATGAAAGGAGGACGGCTTCTACAACAGGATAATGATCCTGAACACACCTCAAAATCCACGATGGACTACCTCAAGAGGCGCAAGCTGAAGGTTTTCCATGGCCCTCACAGTCCACCGACCTGAACATAATTGAAAATCTGTGGATAGACCTCAAAAGAGCAGTGTATGCAAGGTGGCCCAAGAATCTCACAGAACTAGAAGCCTTTTACAAGGTAGAATAAGCGAAAATCCCCCAAACAAGAACTGAAAGAATCTTATCTGCTACAGAAAGCGTTTACGAGCTGTGATACTTGCCAGAGGGGGTGTTACTAAGTACTGATCATGCAGGTTGCCCAAACTTTTGTTACAGGCCCTTTTCCTTTTTGTTATTTTGAAAAAAGGTGGATATAAAGTAAATATTGTTATAAAGTAATCTTGCTAAAAATATTAAAGAAATATTTAATCTTATCTTTTAACTTAACTTTAACTTTAACTTCAATCTTTTACTCGCATAGCTATTCACAGTAACAGAAATTTTGACCAGGGGTGCCCAGAAATTTTCATACCAGTGTACATGTGAACATGAAGAGCAGGGGCTTGTATTACCAACCCTCAAATTAATTGACAACCTGCTTTCTCGCTAGAGCCACATATTCCCTCATACTGTATTGGAGAGAACATCATCAATCCTGCACACAATATCTCTGTTGGTCTGACTGCCTTCATTCATAGCAAATAATTGTAAGACAACAGTGGAATTATGAAAACTGTTGAAACAACAAAGAACACAATGCAAAACACAATAAATCCAGTAAAAATGCAATAACACATAAAATGAGATTAAAATCATACGAACTACCAACATTAGTTTGATTACAATAAGAATTTGTATTATTTGTCTTCCACGCCTACTTAACCTACTTTAATTCTAATGGGAATTATAATGTTGTTCAAATTCTAAAATTCAAATCTTAGAGTACAACAAAAAATAAAAAATTTTAGACTTTTGGAATTACAAAATGTAAACTCAATGAATATTATTGTCTGTTCTGTGGATTATCCAGAGTTATGGGAACATTTTGCATTGCCATGTGCACCACAATCTAAATTCCATTCAACTGGTGGAAGCAGAAATCTAAGAGCCAGATATCTTTAAGATACCATAGGTGTGGAAAGGAGTTGGAGGGTGTATAACCTTTGTAATGACAACCATCTAGGAGAAAATGATCAAATTTTGTTTGAATGTAAGATTGTAGGCATAATAAGTAATAGGGAAGAGTAACTGTCAAAGTACTATATCCATCTATTTTTCAGACAATTTTGTCATTACTGTTGGATAAGCCAAAATTTAGATGTAAATTAAAGGCCTTTTTGAAAAATATTTTGGCTGAATCCAAATCCACATTTCAGCCAGTTCACAAGTAGTGGTCATTTGGATTCAGTCTTTACCTCTCTTTATGTAATTAATGTTGCACTTCATTCCTTCCAGGTGCCATTGTTTTGTCATTACTGTCTTGTAGTTGTTTGTACTCCGTATTAATGGTCTTGAGTCAATAAAAATTACAAATCTAAATCAAAACCTGGACAAATAAAACTTAATAGAAAGATACAGCTAAAGGTAAGTGAGAAAATGAGCAGGTTAACAGATACTCAGATAGTTTTACAAGACAAAGCAAAATAGACTTATAACAATCAAATTTCAAAGCAAAAATATCTTTATTAAATCTTTTTTGTATCCTCTGTCACCCATACCTTTTGTTTCACACAATGAAATATCCTGATAATCCTTATTCATCCTCAATAACCATAACACATGACGCCCTTTCAAACTGGACATTACAAATCTAGTTGGCACCCAACTAACAGCACACTCAGACTGGGAGTATGTCCAGAGAGTGACACAGAGTCTTAACAGGCTGACAGAGCCTCTACATGCCTACCATCCATTCCCCAAACACAGAGCAGCATTGAGCCCAAATACCTATAGAGCACCTCTGCTCTTAAATCTGTTTTGATTTGGTTCATGTTCTAGTAAAAAAAAGAAAGACTGGCGTGAAGATGAATCAGGCCATTCAAAATCAAGTGAAAAATGGGGCAAAAATCTTGAAACAAATCTGCAAAAAATGACCAATTAATATCTATGGTATGTAAATTTCATGAAGACGACATACAAAATACTGACATTCATGGAGATATACCCATATGTTGTTAGAAGGTTAAATAAATAAGCTCACTGTAGCAATTAAACCAGACAGAATATGATGCTTGTTGCCATGAATACCATGAAAATAGACTATGGAACAATACACTCACCGAGCACTTTATTAGGAACACAATGCTAATACTGGGTAGGGCCTCCCTATGCTCTCAAACAGCCTCAGTTCTTAGTGGCCTGCACAAGATGCTGGAAACATTCCTTTTAGACTCTGGTCCATGTTGACATGATTACATCACATAATTTCTGAAGATTTGTCAGCTGCACATTCATGCTGCGAATCTCCTGTTCTACCACATCCCAAAAGTGTTCTACTGGATTCAGGTCTGGTGACTGGGGAGTTGTAATGCATGGGTTGATGTGGTCATTATCTGATTATAATCTATTGGATGTGCTGACATAGGCCTATATGCTTGCAGCTATGAATATTTTTTGGAACAAAAATCACAGTAGGTCCTCTCTTTGAGGCATGCGCAAGCAACGTGGTTTTCCTTCTCGCCTTTGTAAAACAAGAAACAAATTAGATAACTAAATGTAGCGCGCAGGAATACAAATATGTACTTATTCCATTGGATTAGGAAAATGTTTTGATTAACGCTTGACAATCAAACTATTTGCGACATTCAAGCTGTGGTGGATTTGTATTAAAGGGCACAAAGTGTGCCTATAAAGCATTCCCCATACCATTACACCACCACCACCAACCTGGACTGTTGACACAAGGCAGGTTGTGTCCATGGATTCATGCCGTTGACAAATTCTGACCCGAGCCTCAGCAGATATCCAGATGTCCAGATCAGACCAGGCTACATTTTTCCAGTCTTGAGCTGTCCAGTTTTGATGAGCCTGTACCCACTGCAGCCTCAGATTTCTGTTCTTGGCTGACAGGAGTGGAACCTGACGTGGTCTTCTGCTGTTGGAGCCCATTTACCTCAAGGTTCCACGTGTTGTGCATTCCAAGATTCTTCTCCGCTCACCACAGTTGTAAAGAGTGGTTATTTGAGTTACCGTAGCCTTTTTGTCAGCCCCAACCAGTCTGGCCATTCACCTCTCTTAGAAGGTAAAGTCCGAATTCTCTGCTGCTGTCAGCTGTACTGGAAATATTATTGCTTCAGTGGATTACAGCAGGCCTCTGGACTAATCAAAAGTCTGCATAATCAGAAGGAATGGTAACTTTTAGACGTTAACCATTCCAAAGAAGTCCAAAAATATTTCATTACACCTGTAAGATAGTAATGTAATGGACTCCCCAAGAATGACAGCAATTTTCTGACAGCAGTTCACTGAAAGTGTGATTCATTCTGACAGTGTTACCAGGTTCAGTTTCGAAACTATCATGAGTTGCAAATGAAACATTTGTTTCAGTATTGGAAGGAAATAAAAGACATATGAAATAAAAATTATGTGTTGTAAAATTAGAGTATACAAATATTTCAGAAAGCTAATTTTCTAATCTTGACAACTACTCTTGACAACCAGGAAGCTGTTGAGCAAGGCACTTAGCCACCAGCTGTACCAGTGGACCCTCTCAGTAGAGATCTTGGGCAGACCTGAACATCTGAAAACTGGGGACCCAACCTAAACCAGGTCTTTGTAGCCCACTGTGCCTTGGGTAGGATCTGACTTTAAACGTGGACTTCATTTTTACAATTACTTTACAATATTTTACAATTACTTTCCAAGCTAAGCACAGCTGCTTTGACTAGTTTTGACTATTACTTTTGCAACTAATTCCTTTGTGCTGTGGCATGTTTTTTTTATTAAATTCATCAGCACTTTGACTTGTAGTTTGTGGTGTGTTTTCACAGCAAGGGTCTGCAAGCAAGGATAGACTGCTGTGGTGCAATCTAATTTTTAATGCAGAATAATTTCATACACTCGTGGTAAACTGCATGAAATTGCATTTGGATGCAGATCAATTTGTTTTGCTAAAATGTACCAAGAGACCATATTTGGTGTGAATAATTGCCTGTTTTATCATGTGTAGTGTATTATAGTGGAAGAACACCAATGCAACCAACAAAAGGTCTAGAATGTTTGATTTTTTATGCCTTCTCTTGCCTGGTTTGACAACTTCTGTAATGGGTTCCTTAACGTTGGCCCACTGAAGCACAGAACACTCCTCTGAGTGCAAGTGTAAAGATGGAGAAGTGAAATTGGGAAATTAAGTTTTTTGTTCAGACATGTGAAGGACAGCAAACTATGGTTTGTCAGGGTCCAACATGTAGTCTGCAATTTCACTGCAAGAATTTATACATTTATGATGGACTAATCTGACGCCGTGACCATCTCAAAAGATTAAAATATCCTGAAGTTTGATCCTGGCATAAATCACAGTTCCTTTTTGAGTTGGGTATATATTCCAAGACCTGTGAAGACCTCTAAGGACAGGGCAATCAATAAAGGACGGTGTGTGTTTTACTGGTCAGCTCCCACTGTTGCCTCTTTCTACTTTCAACACCTGCTGCAGACGTGATTTGTATTCCCCCTGCAGTGCTTGCTGATCTTTGATTCTCTATAGTCCCAGTACTATAACAAGTTTGTCCCTTCAGCTTCATCTATAATACATTTACCAATCTCAAGGTTAATAAGGACGGCTGCATACATTTTCACAAGAATGGCCATAATTACTGTGCAATGCTACAGCAACAACAAAAAGCCATTTCACTGACCAGTGTCTCTACAGTCAGTATGGTATGCAGTAATAGAAATTCTGACATTCGGTGAACGCAAAAAGCTCTTCACAGTGATAAGCCTACCTGATGTATCCAAAACCAGTCTGTGATTCTCATGGTAGCTCATGTGTGATCTTGGATTTGACATGGTAAGCCCTTTCTTGGTTTGGTATTTTCCTTTGACTAAGCCTTTTCACCTTCCCAACCACTGATCTCTCTCTGCTCTCATGTTTTTCCGAGCATTCTCTGGGATACCAACAGGACCAATGAGCAAGAGTTTTGTATGAAACACTTGCATTTTATGTAATCCTTTTCACCTTTCCCTTCCCCTATCAGTCATTCCCTTCCTCCTCATCTCCTTTGCTGCCTTTGCTGAGGCGCTGGAAGCAGTGGACCGTGGAAGCGAGGAAGAAGCTGGCCATAATTGCCGCCACTGAGACGGAAATGCCGGAAAAGATGACAATGAGGTAGTCTGTGAGGGTGAGGGTACCACGGCACTCCTGGAAACTGTCTTCAGAGAGTAAATTAAGGGGAACACGACGCCCATCCAGAGGCAGGGAGCACTCTATCCCCTCCAAACCTGGGAAGAGAGAAAATAACAAGTGAACCAGCTGACAGTTAACCGAGACATTGGGCTTTCATGCATTTATCAATATTCAGCCTCACAACTAATTTAAGAGGGTAAGTGGGTGTTCAGACCAAATAGAGCACTGAATTAAAAAACGGAAGGGGTGGGATGACCCTATAGCATAGTTATGGTTAAAGTGCATACCACACAACTGCAATAATCACAGTTTGATTCCCAGTCTGGGGACCTTTGTTGCATCTCATACCCCTCTTCAGTGTCTCTCTGCTGGCTGACAAATAAAGGTAATTTTTTGTCACAGTGCTAATTATGGTTTAAATATGGCCTACCCTCATAGGTACGTAATGTGAATTAATTGAAATATGAAGCCTTTGCTTTTGTTTTTAAATATAATAATGGACATTGGTGATAAACAAGTGTTTTTTTGCATGAAGACAAAATTACCAATTTCCTTTTTCACACCTATAAAGTAACCTGAGATAAACCGCTTGATCGCAATCAGTGTAAATAGTTCAACTTCAGTCATCTAAACCAGCCACTGCAACAGTACTATAAGCCAAATGTCGATCTGACACTGCTCTGCTCCGACAGAATGAACACTGTCATGCCTAAATTACATTTTGTCTCCATTGTTCAGATGCACTGTTAGAAACAGAACGTTTTGAGAAGAGTTGAAAAAGAGCTGCAAAAATGTCTCACCCATTTATCACAACTGTATTTGCATACTGTCTCATCAATACCTTTTGGGCCACTGTATAAATGTGCCACCCTTCGTTGGCTTACTTTGGCAGACCCTTTTCTGTGTCTGTAAAGTCACACTATACTGGTATACCATTAAAACCTCCGCTATAGCAAACTTCTGAACAGGACTTGGAATGATTTCTTCAACAGAACACAGATTTTTACTTGCATCACACCCACTGGTTTCTAACTATTAAAAGAAGAGTTTTTCCTTGCTGCTGTCGCCAAGTGCTTGCTCATGGGGGAATGTTGGGTCTCTGTGAATATGACTATAAAGAGTACAATCTAGACCTAGTCTATATGAAAAGTACCCTGAGATAACGTCTGTTCTGATTTGGATCTATATTTAAAAAAAAACTGAATAGAATTGAATTGAACTGAAATATTCTGCCAGAAACCTCAGATAGAAAAGCTTTGCCAGACAGTGGTCATTTTTCATGCATCCAAAATTAAAAAGCAAATGCAGGCACTGAAGCATCATTCCGGGTGAGTCATACCATCATTAAACATAAGAAGTCTTTGCAAGCAGGACAAATAGTAAAAGAGACCTTTGTTGAGGCAGCAGACTTGTTGTTTCTGGATTTTGAAAACAACCCTGAAATAGTACCCACTATCAAAGCCATTCAGTTATCAAGAAGCAGAGTTACATGGCTCTGTGAAGTGATGGCTGATGAATTTGACGCAGCAGCTTTGGAAGGACATTACAGACTGTGAGTGTTTCTTATTGCAGCTAGACGAGTCCACGGACATTAGCAATATAGTATAATTGTGAATTTTCAGTAGGATGGTGATCAAAGACATGACAGCAAAAGAGGAACTATTAACAGTTTTACTAATGAAAGATCACACTCGGGTTGAGACACTGGTGGTGCGTCTAAGATAGCTAGCCGTTCTAAAGGACCCATTGCCAAATGCAAGGAGGAGGATGCATTTCCTGACTTCCTTAACTATCACTGCATAATACACCAACAGGCGCTATGACATCAGATGGCAGATGGCTGAGTATTTGCAAATTCAAATTTCAAGAGCTCTAACCAGAGATAAGGGAATTTCTCCTTGGCATTAAACATGCAGAATACAAATTGGTGATAATCAGTGTCTGCTAAATTTGGCCTTTTTAAGAGATCTGACCAACATGTTGAATGAGCTTAATTTTGAACTGCAAGGAATAAACAAAACTCTGGTCAACATGATCAACGCAGTTAATGCTTTCAAATGAAAACTACAACTGCCGCCTTCAAACCTGCAGCGCGATGATTTGGGAACCTTCCAAAACTTCGTCTCTGAACTAGAGAAGCAAGGGAAGGAAGCAACTTGAAAGTGTGCGCTATACAGAGAAGATTTAAAATGTCTGGTCAGACTTTGACATATGCTTTCAAGACTTTGCTTTGCTGGTGCCGATTGCTACATTCATGTACTTTCCATTTGGAGAACTTAGGTTGTTTCCTCGTCCTTAAAAATTACAACACTGTTTCAAATGAACTCGTCTGTGCTGGAGGATGAGATCTTGACACTGTATGCTGACATTCAGTTGAAGTCGTGGGCCCATGCTGGACAGGTTTGGAACTCACAGAGGAAAAGTATCCAAATATGAGGAAACATGCTACCTCACTGACTGCATTTTTCAGCTGAGCAGCTACTTTCAAGTGCAGCTACTGGTTAAAAACTTGCTGAGGTTAATGAGTATTTGTATATATCCTGTGTAGCCTACATTGCAACAACTTCTCTCTATGAACATCATAAAAAATACTACAGGACAGTATCTAAATTTTTATAGGAAGCAAACACATTGTATTCTCTTAATGCAGAATTATGCAGAACTATTCATCCGTAAATCAAATTGCTCATTTTGATGCAGGCCTAAAGTTCGCACTGTACATTGTATAATGAAGGAAGAAAAAAAAACATGTTGGATCATAAAACATAATCAGGTTATCCACCAGGGAAAGTTTATACTGTATACCTACAGCTCAGTATAGAGAAAGTTTGTGATGTTGAGGCATCAGAGACACTCCTGCACAGCTAATCAGTAGCCTGGACAATGTTAAAATATGGGGCTATGAACAACCAGGTTATGTTCTATATTGTATGCTAAAAATGATTAGAATCATGATAAGTCATAACAGGGACTACTGTTCTACTAATGGATAGTAACTGACAGATGATGCTGATGACCTGACAGAACAAAAGGTAAGTGCTGCTGTATACACTTACATTTTAAAATAATAATTGAAGTAATAATAAATTGTTGTAATTGTCATTAGCTAATCTAATGACAAGATCAATCTAAACAAGGGTGCCTGTGACAATGCTACAAAAAAAATCCAACTGGCTATGAGCAGTCAGACAATCACACAACTTGGACACAAATCAACAGTTTATCCAGATTATTTAAAACACTTTATTTGGAGGTCAGACTACACACACACAACTACAGTAAGTACAGCAGGTCCAAGTTGAAGCAGAAAGTGGGTCTGTAAACTTTGACGGATGTTTACAACGGACAGTTTGGGTAATAATTTTACCGTTTGTCTTCATTTTCTCTTCCAAATAAGTTTGGCTAACCCTATGGTTTGTTTCCAACCTCTCTGATCATTTGACTGCTTGTGTTTCTTGATTTGTCAGATTTAAAGTGATGTCACTGTGTTCCCAGATCACAGCTCCGGACATTTCTTTTAAACAAACAAAAGTTACTCTTATATAGAGTACGATACATACAGTGTTACTCAACAAAATGCATTGCGTGTATTCTTGAGGTCTAACAAACGTTATAACTGCATAACTTCCTCATAAAAAACTTGCATAGCCACTTTTTCTTAAAAGTTGGACTCCATATTTACTAGCTCTCATTCTTGTTCTTTCCTGCCTATGCGGGTGCATTGCTATGCATATTAACAGTACCTGTAGGTCAGAGGAATAGTGTGACACCAATGCCAGAAATGTGTTTGCATTGCATCACCTAGTTGTAGGTGTGTGCAAGTACAAAACAAACAAAACAGGGGTCCACACATAGAAGAACAGTTCCAAAATGCCACTAGAGGTCAAAAACTCCCCATGTTACCATTAACTTCAGCTGCTGGGCTCTTATGCCCCTCAGTTATTTCAATCAGGAGTTGGTAGAAACCAAACCAAAGTTCAAAAAAAGGGTGAATATTGGCGTTACATTCATCAGATAGACATAAATACAATTCGAATGAATGCTAATGTTGCTCTGCGTCTCCTGGTGTTAAGACAACAGTCTGCTAACATGTTTGCAATATTAACTTAATTAGATCATAAAATGTAAGTTTTGTGTTTACAGCTTGTTTCCACTACCCACAAGTGGCCAAAATATCAATTAATGCAGGGTTAACGACTCATGTCATCTGATATTGTGCTTTAATGGTGCGTTATCCCAAATAAATTTTCAATTCAATTACCACAAACTAGTTGACACACAGTAAACAAAGAGCTCTCAGGGTCCCTGGGGCATTTGTTTGCTTTACCCAGCTGGTAATCCAGCCATGGTGGTACTTCCATAGCTGCTGTGGTCCTGAAGCATAGTTAAATTTTTTGAAGAGGTGTGTGTTACCACTAAAATTGCCTAATGCATATTTATTAGGGCCACCTGTCTTGGCTTCATCTCTAAGCTTTAACCCCCTAACACACCAACAGAAATCCTGCTTCACAAAACATTACTTACAAAACATACTGCAGGCCAGAATGTATACACATATTAGGAACCACAGGAGATATTATTGTATTTAACTATTTTAACTATTTTAACCCAAAGGCTAAACATCAAAAAATAGTAATTTACTCTTCGCCAAAACATAACATTTTTATTTCAGATGCGTATTCATTAGAGTCTCTGCAAACCATAATTTGTGAACACTGTTTTACTAAACCAAGAAATAGAAACCAAGTAGTGTGTTTTCTGTACCAATGCACTGTAAGACCTTGGAAACATTTTGTCCACTGTGTAGAGAGAGGCACTTCCATTTTATCCTGATTCCTCTGTAGCACTGCTGTACCCGAGTCACTGGAGATCATTGTCAAGTGCGTATTTGTGTCTGTGTGTGTGAGTCTCTGTAAGACCAGAAGGGGTTTTCCACATGAAAAGGGACTCACTGACCGCATCGCTTAGTGATATTCCAGTCACGTGGCACTACAACAGGCAGCCAGACTCATGCTCACAGAGGCATGTAGGAGACAGACAGACAGAAACACATCCCCTTACACACAAACACACAAATAAGGATGTGTGTGTGTGCATATGTGTTACTATATTCGCGGGGACCTGTCATTGACATGATGTATTCCCTAGCCCCTTACCCTAACCTTAACCATCAAAACCCAAACCCTTACTCTAACCCTACAACCAGGTCTTAATCCTAAAACAGCCCTTTGAAGATGTGGGGACTGAACAAAATGTCCTCACAACAATGGTTTTCAAACCAAAATTTGTCCACACAACCATAGAGATACATGTACACACACATTCATTTATATGCCACCATATCCACATGGACAAAGACCGAACACAGACATGGACACATGCATATTTTGCACACAGATGCAAACACACACAGAGGATTACATGAACAAAATGGTGAAGGTGTCTACATACACATGTCTACACATGGCAACACAGAGACAGGCACACACAACTAGGCACATACAGGAAATGTCTACACACACAGGTGCATATACACAAACACACTGCTCAGAATGTAGCCAGGGCCATGGATACAAATTGACTGCAAGACAGTGTCCACTGAAAGCTCTGCACAGACTCCCAGAAACGTCCAAGTTTATTCACTCGAATCCTAAAGCCATTTATTTTAACTCAATGTGTGTGTGTATGTGTGTCTGTGTGTGTGTTTGTGTGTTTGTTTGTGTGTGTTTGTGTGTGTGTGTGTGTGTGTGTGTTTGTGTGTGAGTGTGTGCTTAGCTTTTTTTATAGCAAGTCTTTTTGCTGTGAGGAAGGAATCTAGACACGAGTAGCTGGTGTCAGTGTTATGGTGTCACGGCATCAGCTGTGCTGTAGTACTGAATAAGGTATGTTCCTTGGTAAGGCCCAGTCAGTAGGCCATGAAGGCCCAAAGTGTATTGAAATGAGTCATTGTTATTTATGAGACCTAAAATTGAAAAGAAGTCTACAAGTTACTTTTGAGGGAATTGTTCAGTTTCTCTGCAAAGTGATTGAGCTTTGGAAATTTTGTCTCTGGAAATTTTGTCCAACACCTACACTATGTTGTTACTATGGCAATGTTAATAATACGGAATGTTAAAAGACTTGATTATACTGTTTGGCAGCATTCATGCTAATACTTAAATATACATAGACCACCCTGACACTTTGACAGTGGTATAAAGTAACTAGATATATTTACTGAACTATTGTACAGTTTTTATTCTGTGACATTCCAAGCAAATATTGTAGTTTTTACTCCACAACACTTATTTAACAGTCACAGCTACTAGTTTTTTTGCATATCATGATTTTGAAGAACTAAAATTAGGATGTATAATATGAAGTATTCCTGTACAATAAATTACCCAACAGTATTCAAAATATTTGAACGTTCTTACTCAAAATAAGTCTCGCTTGTGCAGCTGAGCTCGTTTTGGTCTATTTTTTTGTGAACGACAGACTAAAATGAGTTACAATATCAACTGACAAATGATCAATATCATTATTCAGCAGTTGACAGAAAGATTAGGGTCTGACAATCACATCCTGCCAGAAACCTCTGAAGAGAGACGGGTTTTACAATCTCAACCATATACAGTCATCTGCGATTGATTTTCAGCCATGCTGTGACAACTGAGCAAACTTCAACTGATGCTGAAGGCTGTGAGATACAGTTGAAAGTTTAAATAAAAGTGCCAGTTGCATTATGTGTAAATATTGAAAAGATCCAAAATATTATGATATTGTGCCTGTGTGGATTCTGCGACACGGCTTTGTTTGCATACTTGACTGGTTGTATTGATTTGAAAAAAATCAAGTTGGGTACACACAGTAATATATAGTAGCACAGTAGTACTTATGACTTGCAGAGACTGTGAATCAGTGTTTATCTGAAATGTCGCATGATGAACACATTAATCAGTTATATTTTGTCAAATACTCACTCAATTAACTAGTGAAGACTGAGACTCATGTCTGTAACTTGGACCTTTTCATTTCTTAGTCCAGAGAAAATAAGACTCTTTTTATTTTCAGTGTTTTGTATTTTTGCTTTGACCAGGAAGAAGAACACGGTTTCACTCCCAACTCGTCAAATAGATGCTTGGTGAGGACTCTTGGTGTTATTTTGTAACACTCTGGGTACCCCTTTGAGAACGTGTAGGGAAGAATCAGACTTTTTGAAATATTACCATACAGTATGTGTTTTTCTTCACGTAAATTAAGTCCATGTATGCCTGAAAAACACTACCACTGATGCCAGTCTGGTTCACTTGGCATTTGTAAACTACACTGATGTCTATATAAATGCCTTCAGTATTGTGCAGTGTATAACAATGGCTTTGTCAACCGTGTCTGGTTCCAAAGCTCTGCCTATCCTGATTCTAATGATAACACAAAATGTCACCTCTATAACTAAACAAACAACATGCAATTGTCATTACCATTTTTCTATGAGATGAGATGCGCAACAGAGATAAAGTTTTGTGGACCTCTAAAAATGGAGACCTGCTGTCAGTCACATCCATGTAACGAACAAGATTATTTGTTTTCTTTATGTTATTGGAATTACTTTGTTTTAATTGCAACTGATCAATAAAATGTTAAGATTAAATGTACCTCAGAGAAATGATTTGATTTTGAAATGATTTTGACTACAAGTCCATACCTTAAGCAATGTATGTCTTACCAGTTGGGAGCTTGTGGCGGTTCTCTGTCAGCCATACAAAGAGTTTGGCAAAGTAGCAGTTGCAGAGCCAGGGGTTGCCCTCCAGATGCAGTACTCGAAGGGAGGGCAGGGGTTCCAAGACTCTGACATCCAGCACTGTGAGGCCATTCCTCTCCAGCTCCAGCTCCCTCAAAGAAGTCAACCCCATAAAAGCGTCCCTGCCTACCATGCTTAGGTGAGGGTTGTTCCCCAGTCGCAGTTTGATCAGACTCCTGGACTCCCCAAATGTCCCTGAGGGGATTTCCGACAGGTTATTGCTCCCTAGGTCTAGGAAGACTAATCTAGAGGAGGTGGTCAGGGTCCCTGGCTCCAGCTGGGAGAGTGAGTTATTCCTCAGGTCCAGGTAGACTAGATCACTGTAGAGGAACAGGAAGTCGGATGGGATCCAGGGAATCCAGTTGTTGGAGAGCAGGAGACGGCGAACATCCAGAGGGATGGAGTCTGGGACTCTGGTTAGACCTTGGCCGGTACAGTCCACAGTGTGGTGGTCTGGACACAAACAGCTGGATGGGCAGTTGTGGCCTTGCGTAAGCAAGGTGGAAGAGATCAAGGCAAGGAAAGGCTGCACCCACCTAATGCATGGTAACATTGTTGAGGGGCGGCAGCATTAACCAGCACACAGGGGGGTTAGGGGGTCTTGACAGGGGGTAAAACGGGACGTCAGTATGACAGACAGATAGACAGGTTGAGAGCATAGGAGGGGAAAGGAAAGGAAAGGTTAAACAATGTAGGTTCAGCTTGGCACTAGCATCCTTTCGTGCTCTCTGCCCTGCAAATCGAGAACAACCCGAGAAGCCATCGAGTAGCGAGGGAGTGTTGTATTCCAGGAGATCATGTAACAAGCAGTCTGGATCAAATAGCAGCCTACTGGCTTTGAAGGAAGAGAGGGGAGGAGCAAAATAGAGAGCGTGCAAGAGAGCGGTGAGGAGGGGAACGGGGGGATGTGAAAGGGGAACGGATTAACACAGAGGTAAATAGAAGTTAATGAACCAGAGATGGGGTGGGGGCTGGGGGTGTGGGTTATGTGTGTGGTGTGTGTGTCTATTTAGACTAGCAGCCCTCCATGCCACATTAGTCTACTACTGAATTAAACTAACTACCCCTGTCATCAGTAGGATCAGTTGAGCAGAACCATAGCATTGTTCCTCACTGACTGAAATCCTGTTGGTGTATTTTGATGTAAATGCTCCTTTTTCATAACTTTAGGAAGCTTAGAGTGATTATGTCAAAATGTTAATTTTGGTTCAGAATGTTAAATTCAACTTGAAGGCATTCCATTTGCTGACCAGACTTCTTCAGACTGTAGATGAGTGCACCAGGGTCGTACTGGTCTCTGCCAGTTCTGACTTGATGCTCCAACTGGACATCTGCTAATTCTGAAGGGAAGTCAACTTGATATGTTGTTCATGTGCTACACTCTGTTCCCTTGGCCAGAATTGTGTTTCCGGTCCTCTACCCCATCCGTTATTTTCTGCCCCTGCAGAAAAGCTTGTATAGTACATCCGGCCAAATTTCTGCCTGTGAGAAACCCTGCTGATGCATGATGACCACCTTGTTTCTTACTCTTACCATTGTTTTGAGATGAAACTTTCATTTCTTCAGCAACCTCACCAACTTATTATGGCTGTCCCTCACCGGGTTTTATTCCCCATACACAGTGTTTTCTGTTTCAGTTAATGATTTTGGGGCAATCTACATACTATGTTGTTCATCAGCACTTGCATGTGCATATCTATATGTTTACAAACATGCATATACACATTTTAATGAATCTATTTCATATAGTTATTTACAGGAATTTGGTTTGAACGTGCATGTGAATGTCTGCAGTGTAGAATCAATGGATTTTTAATCCTAAATCCCTCAATCTTCTGTTTGCCAGTGACATCAGGTCATCGAAAGATGAAATATTGCAGAAATATCAATAGAGTCTTATTAAATCATAGAGTCTCTCCTCTATAAAAGATGATAACAGAAAAAAATACACAAAGTGCTCCCGCTCTGATTTCTATCATGTGAGAAAAGTAGGTCACAAAAACTGCTGCATTAGGGAAGAGGCAAGCCAGTACAGAATGGTTGTACTGCAACAAGATGACCTAAACCAAAGTCAATCCAGTGACAATTACTATGTGATTTAGTAGCCTGGCTCAAACAACCATTCAGGAACAGTGCTGGACTGTGCATTTTGGTGCATTGGTCACAGTTGGAATTGCAGGTTAAATGACACCCAGAAAGATTCTTAACACATTGATAACAAAAAGAATATCCTGTAAAATGTTAATATAATTTTTTGAAATCTGCGGCACAGGCACCCAGACTCAATCCCTTCTTTCTCCTGTGGCCTGCAAACTGTTCTGTGGTGTCATCAGCATAAGCACAGTGGCCAGATAGTTGCTGTATAACCTCGATGGTTGGCCGGCTAGTTCACTCTTCCTGCTATAGGTTGTGAAGATCTACACTGCTCTTCCTGTCAGGGAGGGGTAGATATGCACCTCTGTCATGGTGTTTAATTAGTCTCAAAACCTGCATACCCACATAAAAACCTGGTGTGCTCATGTGATACAAGGAGCTTGTATCACATGAGCAGAACTGTATCTGCAAGCAGAAAACCATCCTCATGAGGGAGCATACCTGCTCCATGTGCACAACCTTGGTCCCGCGAGCATGTGGCTGTGACGCTCGATCAAGCCTCCCTATTCGCTTGCAACTGCTCAACACTCATTCGGTTGTCAAGTTGACTTTTGCAACTTTGGAGGCGCGGACAGTGGCAGACATCTCCACTCCTTTGATTGGTCACTTTAAATGTCAACTGTGAGCTTTGATTAGCTGCTTGGTTTGAATACTGACACAGATAATCTCTCCTTTCACACTCCAGTCCAGCCGGTGCAGTTAGTGGTGGTTATGGCAACCCGTTTTAACATTTAATAGAACCACACTCCTATCTGTAATTACATTTCTAGATATCCATAATAGCATTTCAATATGTCAAAATTGCATTCTCACTAGTCAGAATGGCAATTAAAGATACCCACAACATTCTTAGTAGCAAAAATTGTATTTCAAGTTATTTACAACTCTAAATTTAAGATACCTAAAAATCCTGGCAGATGCTGGTGTTCGAGGGAAGTGTTGGCACCTTTGAATGAGAGGTATCACCATGGATTTCCTCAGCTCCTCCAGGAAAAGCCTCCTCATGAATGTCTTCTTTTGATTCGAGCCTGTTAACCTCCATCCACACTACAAAAGCATTTTAAGCTGACACATCTAGAATGTTGAAAAACACCACCAAAAGCCATTGTGTCATCATTGTTTGTGCATGACTGCACATTCATATATGTGCCAGTAACCTGCAACAATCACTCAATAAAATCCTGAACACATACAAGTTTTATTTCATGTCTCACATAATAATGTGAAATATTACATTTCAAATTTCTCCAGTTCATCATATCTAAAAATATATTTGCATATTCAAATGAATAGAAAGGACTGCAAATTGTTGGCCCTGGGGTCATCTCGATAACATTCTGTTGACAGTCTGCCTCTCCTCTTGGAGGGGGGTGAAGAGAAGGACAAGCTCCACATTTTTTGACTGGAGGGTGACAAGCTCAGCAGGGTCCTCCCCCTCATCGTTTGATTGTTCCTCATGAGTCGTGTCATGGTTTGGATCATATTGTGTCTTGTCCTCCACTTGTGACACTTCCTCTTCTAATGCATCTTCATTGTCAGGTTCATCCTGTCCTCTCTCCTCCTCACCAGTGTCATGATTAAAGATCTGATGGAGAGCCTCACGAAGAGTCAATCGTTTGGTCATTGTTGTGCCACAGAATTAAATGTGGGCAATACCCAAAGGAAGCCTTACCTAGCCGAGGCTGCGAGATGGGTGCTCTATGACTAAAACAATTTTTTTTATTGTTTGTGAGAATGACAATGTTCCCATAATCTATAGATATAGTATTTTTTCTGTAAGATGTGGTTCCTAATTGGGGGGTTCCAGGGAAACGCAGGAAGCGGGGTTGTGTGTGTGTGTGTGTGTGTGTGTGTGTGTGTGTGTGTGTGTGTGTGTGTGTGTGCGTGTGTGTGTGTGTATGCGTTTGTTTATGCAGGAGTGTATGGGGTTCTGGGAAACGAAGTCTGTCTATTTGATGTATGGACATGTGCGTATACTCTCAATTTTATACACTTCACTCATTTTTGAATGTGCACCACACCAGAGCTAGACAAAATATAACACCCAAAATCTAAAGTTTGATTTTTGTGTTCATATGATCTGTGTGGGGGATATCATGAAGCCTTCAGGTTCAGGTTTATTGTCATTTACTCATATATGCAGGACATACTTAAATGGACCCCATTGCAACATAGAACGGACATTAAGGATGAGTGCAAAACAATGCATAAGTCCAAATCAGCAAAAGAACACTAAAACACTAAAATTAAAACCTGTAAACTAAAAATTACCATATACAAATAGCAAACAGTCTTAAGGGTAAGAGTGAGCACTTTTACATTGGCAGCAACAACTGGGATGTAAACAAGCTCCAGTGTAATGTCTCCTCCTGAAGCAAACTCAACATGTTGATGGAATTACGGCAAAACAGTCTTTATCATGATTGAAGTCACCAGCAATAATGAAAAATCTCTCAGGATGTGTTGTTTGTTGCTCACTGATGCTGCTGTACATCTCTGTCAGGTAGACTGCTACAGTAACAACAGCAGTGAACTACTTCGGCCTGCACTGGCACGATTGTAAGCTCCATCAGTGGAGAACAGTCTTTGGACACAACCTTTGGACACATTTGTGCACCTTTCCTTGCTGATATAAACACACAGTCCAACTCCACCAAGTTTATTTGAAGTTAACCATTTAAATTCAACATAAATGCTGATGATAACTTGATGTTCAGTTGCAAGTTTTATATAGAAGTGCATTAAGCTGATGGTTACCTATAATGTTGATAATGTGTCACAGTCTGCTTCCCAGTCTGCTTCCCCCTATCTCATCACCTCAGTTAGTATTTAAACCTGCCTTTGTCACCAGTTCCTTGTTGGTTTGTCTGTTTATGTTCCCTTGTGTTTTCCCTGCGTTCCTGTGTTCCTGTGTTCCTGTGTTCCTGTGTACCTGCGTGAATTACCCTGTTGCTTGTTCCTACCTATTTGCCTGCCTGTCGACACACCTGCCTGTTTGTTCATGTCTCTGCCTGTAAGCCTGTTATTTGGCATTAAAAGTTACAGTCTTCACACTCCCCCATTTTATTAATTGTATAATCACAAAATAATACCAAATGCTATTTTTAGAACTTAAAATTATGACCTACGCTAAGATAATTCTCATACATCGAATATATATCTCAGAAGTGAAACCAAAAATAAAGTTGCCTAAAATCATGAATAACAGAACTTTACAAGCATATAAGGTAAAACTTTATAACCACTTTAAGGATGGGGTTTCAATAAAAATTTTCAATCTTTGTTGGTACCTTAGGGTAATAATGCAAAATGCTGTTTTTGTGTTTATGTTTTCAGTGTTTATTTTGAGCAAGTGAATGTTGTGGTATTTACACTTTAAACTATTCTGTCTTTGGGAGGCTCAGACAATTGGAAGCACGGCTCCGCACCATGGAAACCAAATTGTTAGCCGCGGTAGTTAGCCAGCCCCCCGTAGCCAATGCAAGCCGACCCAGCGTAGCTCCCTCTCTCAGCGACCATAGTCAAATGTATTCCTGGTGCCCGAGCGGGCAATGTTGATTCCTATTTAAAACTGCTGGCTAAGGATAATTGTAAATATAGTAAGATTGTTATTCACATAGGCGGTAACGACACCTGATTACGCCAATCGGAGGCTACAAAAATTAATGTTGAGTCAGCGTGTACATATGTAAAGACAATGTCGGACTTCGTAGTTTTCTCTGGGCCCCTGCCTAATCTGACCAGTGATTACATGTTTGGTCGCATGTCATCATTCAACCGCTGGATGTTGAGGTGGTGTCCAGCAAACGATGTGGGCTTTGTAGATAACTGGCGGATTTTCTGGGAAAGACCTGTTCTGAATAGGAGAAACCTAATAAAAATTAAGACTGCCACTGCAGAAATACAACAAAATAAGAGAATTAAATGTGGACTCTTAAACATTAGATCACCATCATCCAAAGCTGTATTAGTAAATGATCTAATATCAGATCATTATATTGATATATTTAGTCTCACTGAACCTGGCTGTGTCATGATGAATATGTTAGCCTAAATCCACTCCCCCAAGTCATATTAATACTTACATTCCTCGAGGCACCGACCTAGGAGGTGGAGTTGGAGCCATTTTCAACTCAAGCCTAATAATCAACCCTAAACCTAAACTCAGTTATAACTCATTCGAAGGCCTGGTTCTTAGTCTTACACATCTATCATGGAAAACTTTAAAAGCCTATTCTATTTGTTATAGTGTCCCGCACTCCTGGCCCATAGTCTGAATTTTTATCTGAATTCTCAGAGTTTCCTTAGTACAGTATTAGTAATTATAACAGGTGATTTCAATATTTGTGTGGACATTGATAATGATCGCCTTAGAACTGCATTTATGTCATTAATAGACTCAATTGGCTTTGCTCAGGGTGTAGGGTGATTCCATCAGCGCTTAATTTACTGCCATGTTACAATACAACTCCTATGCTAAGTTTAGTTCCTCTCAAATTGATCATCTTGTTGATAGTTCTGCAGGCTCAATGAGAATGACACTAGACTCTATTGCCCCTCTAAAAGAGAAGATAATAAAACAAAGGAGGTTAGCTCCATGGTTTAACTCCCAAAACCGCATATTAAAGCAAACTACACTAAAACTTGAAATAATATGTTACTACTTAACGCGTCCTACTAAATTGGAAGTAGAGAGCCATGACAGAGTCATAGCTCCATTGATCCATGTATTCCTATAGCTCTTAATAGTGTCGATTTCACGAGCTTCTTTAATGATCAAATTCAGAATAGAATTTAAAATCCTCCTCCTCACCTACAAAGACTTAATGGTCAGGCACCATCATATCTTAAAGAGCTCATAGTACCCTATTACCCCACTAGAACACCGCACTCCCAGAATGCAGGCTAGCTTTTGGTTCCTAGAGTCTCCAAAAGTAGAATAGGAGGCAGAGCCTTTTGTTATCAGGCTCCTCCACTGTGGAACCATCTACCAGTTTGTGTATATTTTACCAAGCTCCTCTCTCTTCTTCTTCCTCTTAATCTGTACGCATTCATATGGCATCAATGCTTGTTACTAACTTGACTTCTTCTCTCGCCCATAGTTTTGTGCTTTCAAGTCTCTCTCCTCTCTCTTCCTGTCACTTTCTGCAGGTATTTCTGCCCCTGGTGCTGCAGAGTCTGGATCTGTGACTCCAAACCACCTACTGCCCCCATGATCCTGCTCAACACCCACTGCTTCAAATATTATGATTATCATCTATTATCATCTAGTTTTATTAGTGCTATTATTCACCCTATTATTATTATTAGTTTTATTATTAGTCTCATTATTTTTACACATCTTTATGTTATACGTCTACGGTGCTATGTGCTATGTTCCTCACATACTTTTGCCAGTTTGCTTTTGATTGTGCCATTCCTCTTTCTACTGCTCTTTCTACTCTGAGGATGATAGGCACAGTGTTCTCAAATCTAGATAATAAGAAATTTTCTCGGTAGTATTATTTAGAAAATGTAGGGCATTGTAACTTGTCAGTTTCCTAAGGATTACCCACCTTGGAATGATTTCTCTCAACAGCTCCTTTGCCACAGCTGCAGCACCTGCTTCTGCAGTTGGAAAACTTCAATCCACTTAAAAAATATGTCAACAATCACCAAAAAATTACTTTTCTTTTCACATGTAGAAAGTTTAATAAAGTCCATTATCAAATGATCAAAAGGGGCTTCAGTTGTTGGATGGTTGGGGTGGGTTGAATTGGCTGGCCTCTGCCTGCATTTTTGTGCATAATTTTAGAAGATTGTTGTGCATAATTTGACAAGCCATGTGTGTACCAGTATCTGCTAGCTGTCAGCACTATCCCTCATTTGATATATGATCATTCCCCAATGTAAACCTAGCAAGATATGGAAACAAACATCTTGGCAAACAGGGGTTACCATGAGGACCATATCAAACATATTTTACATATGTACAACCAGTGTCTGTCCACTGTTTTCGCTCTTGTGTAGGAGCATTCTGCTGGGTTTCAAATAGTTCAGCAAAGGAAGTGGAATGTGATATTGGAGGAGATATTAGTCATTTGCATCCCAGTTTAAATTGGAGCTTGAGCGGCTGCAATTGCTGTCGTATCTGCGCTGTTATTTCCTCTTGAGACTGGGTCCTGTGCTCTGGTCTGTGCCTCACATTTACACACGGTTAGTCCTGTGGGAGCAAAATAGATTCTAGCAGTTTACCAGGACATGTTAAATCCCTTTCATTTTCCACACTGTTCAAAAATCATGAACCACACCAAATGCATATCTGCTGTCTGTATAAATAGTGACCTTTTCCCCTTCACCCAGAATGCAGGCTCTGGTGAGCAAAAGCAGTTCTGCTGCCTCTGTAGATAGTTGTCCTGGCAACTTCCTGGATTTCAATAATGTTATAGTCAGCGACAATAGCATATCCTACTTGGCTTTCACCAGTTTGAGGGTCTTTCCTGCTAGAGCCATCAACATAGAAAATCAAATCAGCATTTGGCAGTAGACTTGTAGTGAGGTCTGGGCGTGGTGAGTAGACCTCTCAAATGGCAGCCAGGCAGTAATGTGGCTCAACATCTTCTTCTGCAGCTAAGAGTGTGGCAGGTTTAAGCACAGTTCATCAAGTTATGGAGAAATTTGGGAGTGACAGCAACACATTGTGATAGTGCATCATTCTTTCAGGTTTCAGATGGTTGGTCTTTTGCTCTAGAAGCATGGATGAAACTGCATGAAGAACCAACAGGTTAGGTTTTTGATCACCTACTAATCCCCTTAAGGTACTAGTACTGCTAGTGATGTTGCTGCAGTAGCATCCAGGTTTGATGAAAAATAAGTTACAGGTCTTACAAGTTTTACCCCATGTTTTTGTAGCAGTAGACATTAACCCATTCTTTTCCCAATCAGTCTGTATAAATTTTTTTCTAGAGTCTGGCAAGCCCGAGGTCAGGGCTGTAGTCAGTGCTCGTCTAAGTCTAAGAAAACTTCATCTTCTGTCCAGGTCAGTGTGTCAGTTGGCTTAAGGCCAGAGTCATGAGTCATGAGTCATGCTGGGCTATTGAACCCTTCAAGATTTTCATGCAGCACTGTTGAGAAGTCTCAAGAACTCTTGAGTCCCCATGGGCCAGCGGGACCATATCTTTGACTTGTGTTTAAATGTGAATGCAAACCAATATTGTGAATCTGGATGCACTGGAATATTCTTAAATCTATGACTGTGAAGTATTTGCTCTTACTAGGTACCTGTGATGGGAAATTTCTGAGGATCTGCGACCAACAGTGCACTGGCATGTATTGCGTCATTCACTACTTTCAGATGCTGGACAAATCTCCAAGCTCTTGGTTGGCCTTCCTGAGAAGCCTTTTTGCCCTGAAGGATTGGTTTGCAGAGTGAATCTGGACATGGCACAATTATTTCTTTTTCATCTAGTGACCCTGAGCCAGGTCCATTTCTGTCTCCCCTGCTGTCAGAAACCAGTCGTTTCCTTTTTCCACATGTCTGGCATGTTCCAGGCATCTTCAAGGTGTCCTCTGGAAACATGGATGCAGTGTTTGATGACATTGTGTTTGAATGTAGGCAGCAATCCTTCCACCGAGCTGGCTTTTAGCTGCTGTTCATAAGGGCTGTCATCCTGGTTTTGAGGAATTGGTAGCCCTCTGAGAATACAACTCTTAGCCTCAGGACATAGTCAGACACTGTCTCAGCTGGGTTTTGCTTACAGTCTTCTATTTTTCCCCAGTACATTCTTCTCTTGAAACAATTATCAATTCTGGTCACAAGAGCAGTCACTGCATTCCTGTAATTGGTGTATGTACCCAAGTCCCAGTGCAGAAGGTCTGTAGGGAAATCTCCTGCTATGTGGCCCCTGATCCCATCTTAGTGACCACCAGTCTCTTTATTTCTTCTGTCGCTGTTTGGTGTTGCCAAAACAGTTCCTGCAACAGGGCACCAAACTCTCTCCCCCTACCTCAAATGAGTGGGGGATTCCCGCCATTAGGATCCCTCTGGAGGCTGAGAGGGGCAGCTGTTGGTGGAGTTGGTACTGCGACGGTGTTGTCATTGGTGGGAGCTTAGGACATCGTTTGCATTTATCACAAATTATCTTTGCACACCTTCATATTCTACTTTTCCCCCTCTAGGATCTGATTTATTGTTGCATGTACCCACTTTTTTTGGTGTTCCCTCCAATTAGTTTACACTTGCAACATCACATAGATCTTTTTTCTTATTCTCTCTTTTTTTTAAGTAGTCCAACTACTTTTAACTGAATCAGTCTCGGCTGTTTTGACTAGTCCAACTAGTATAAAGTGTCACTTTACTCAATTAATCTGTCCTAGAATACAGTAATTAGCTCATCAGCTCAAAGCGAATATTTTAACCTTTGAGGATATTGTGTCTTCACCTTATTTTGAGTTCTTTTTCCCCTTTGTGATGCCATGTCGAGAAGTCCATGATCTACATGACTCAGGTGTCCATCCTTTGCATCTGGGGTAGAGGCTCAGACTCTGGGTCCCAGACTCCAGATGGGCACAATTAACCTGTCACAACCTGGACTTCGAGCTGGACCCTGAGTTGGCTTTCCCTGCTGACATCCTGTTTGTTTCTGAGTCAGGGGTTGCCATCCAACATCTCATCTGTTCCTGAGTCAGGGGTCCCAGCCGTCCCAGCTGTCCCAGCTGAGCGACCCTTCCCGGCTGAGATCTTGACTGGTCCCAAGTTTTATGTTTTATGTTTTGCGAGAGTTTGTGCATGTTTTTTATGCCTGATTGCCCATGATTGTGCTTTTAGACATTTTACTATTGTTTTGCAGTGATGGAGCTTTTAATTATTGATGCCTTGCTGACTTTGATCAGATTAACTCTCGTCTGCAACTTGGTCACACTTTATTCTCCGAGGACACAGTAGTCTAGAGTATTCCTGTTGCAATGTAATACACAGAATCAAATCCATGGGCCAATGCTGGATCTTCAGCTGCCCAACTTTATTCGAGTGGAGTTAATAAAAGGAAGCAGGGAAAAGAGAAGGTGTCAGACTGTGACTAAAGAAACAGCAGCTCACCCGTATGCCCCTGCCCTCCCAAACTTGATAAACTACAAGGAAATGTAAATGTTTGCTCTCTCCGTTATTACAGATACAGTTGTGTCATGGCATTCACTGAGTCTTGGCTGACCAAGCAAGACTCAGATAACGATCTGTCTATAGAAGGATTTTGTACTCCAATTCACCAGGATATAAATCAATCCCCCCTAAGTCTCTTCTGATCATAACTGTGTGTTCCTTCTCCCCATATATAAAACTGTCCCAAAGAGAGAAAAAATCCAGACCAAAGAGATTAAAATCCGGATCGAGGAATCCACTGCATGTCTTCAAGGTTGCTTTGACTGTAACAACTGGGAGATGAACTGAAAGACTCTTGTAGGGACATTGATGAACCCACTGATGAAATCTGTTCTTATGTTCCCTTTTGTGAGAATATGATTATTCCTAATAAAAAGATTAAGGTCTACTCCAATAACAAACCTTGGTTGTCTTATACAGTTAATCTAGTCTACAGAAGAAGAAACTGTCATTCAGTTAAGGAGGAGCTTCTGAATTAGATGCAGCCAAAAGGGAGGTGAAAGTGGAAATCCCAAAGCTTAGACAAAAGTAAAAACTAAAATAGAGAGCAAACTGGGTGAGATGAACCTTGCCTCAGCTTGGTCTGATAAGAATATAATCGCAAGAATACTGCAAAGTAAGAGCTGAACTAACATCACTATGAATGGCTTCAGATGACATTGTTAGAGAGAAGTTGAAAAGTCCTTCCTTTCTCTAAAGGTAAACAAGAACCTTGGTCCCGACAATATTGAGAAATCTTGTGCAAGGCTATTCAGTTCTCTCTTTTGATATCTTCAACATGAAATTACAGCATGTACCTAACTTGTGAAGCAAGCTCTAATCACGCCTGTTTATATAAGACAGCAGCCCCATAGCTTTTAATTACTTCAGGCTGGTCACCCTCACTTCCCTTGTAATGAAATCCTTTGAAAAGCTTGTGAAGAAAGAGCGTGCAAGGGAGAACGAAACAAACATGTAGAGAAAAAACATCCAGAGGCGAACAAAAACCATACTAGATTGCTATTTATTGATTTTCTTTGATTGATTGATTTTTTTCACCCTTTAACAATAACCAACCCCACATTTTGGCCATGTGGCTAAGCGTTTGAGTTGCGTCACGATGTGGTGGGTTAGTTGATGGATTTTCTAACAAGTAGTTAAAGTTATGTCTCACAAAAAATTGCCTGTATTCACATCAATAAAATAATGATGACCCTCTTTTAACAGGCTTTTATTGAATCGAAATTGTCTTTCTCCTCCATGTTTTGGTAACAAGTCTCTGAAAAACAAAAATTCTCTAAAGCAAAATGTTAAGTGGGCTAGTAAGCTTATAGGTGAGTCTCAACTCAACCTATCAGTTCTTTACTCCTCACAGCTGCAGCGTAAAGCAAGCTCTATTCTTCAGGACCGTTCGCATCCCTTACATAGCACATTCCCTCTCCCTTGCTCCAGGTTTCGGTCGGTGGCCCTCAGGTGGAGAACAAAATAATATGGAAATGCTTTGTACCTGCAGACAAAGCTAGCACAAGATGATGCATTTCATCCATGCATGGCAGTTTAAGCTTTTAAGTGAGTGGTTGAGTGTTTGTGTGTATGTGTGTGTGTGTGTGTGTGTCTGTGTGTTTGTCAGTCTGTGTGTGTAGAAGCACTTTTGTCAATACTATTTTTGTTACCATGATGATACTTGTTTTAATATGTTTTGTTTTAATGGCTTTTGAATCTTGGGTGTTGTGATGTCTTCTTTAAACTCTGGAATGCTGAATCTCCCGTCTGCACAACAAATTTACCCTTGGGTAATAATAAATGAACCGTGAACCTAGAGTCCTGCTGACATCTCACCCGTTCCTGATCCTGATCCTGAACTGGCTGACGTCAAGCCTGTTCCCAAGTTTGCTCCTGAGTCAGCCTTCCCAGCTGAAGTCCCGCCTGTTCCTGAGGCTGTTCCTGAGTTGGCCAATGTCAGGCCTGTTCCTGAGTTGACCGACATCAAGTCTGCTGTTGGTTCCCAGTTGACAGCTCAGTTGACACCTGTTCCTTATCTCCAGTCAATAGTCTCTGCTGACACACTGCTAGACCTCTCAGACCATCATTCGGCCATCATCTAAGCCCACTAAGCCCTGACGTGCCCACTCCCTGATGCTGTCATCTCAGCTGATGACATTCAGCCAGGTCATCACGCTGCCTGCCCAATACTCCAGTTGCCAGCCTTTACTGCATCTAGTTAACAGCTTCACCTGTCAGCCAGTCCAGGCCTCCTGTCCTGTCCTGTCCCCCCGGACCCCAGTACCCTGCTCTGCCTCCTGAGGGGACCTGGCTTTTCTGTCACTGCTTGGCCTCCACAGGTGATCCACCTTCGCCATCGGCCTCATAATCGACCTCCAGATAGATCTTGCCTTTGTCGTTGCCCTCCTGCTCGATCTCCAACTGGATCCTACCTTCATTACCGCCCACAAGAGCAGTCTTAGTCTCTGCCTTTACTGATGCTCACTGAACCATTTTCATATATCTGTCCTGCCTCCGGGCTGTCCACCTGAGGTATCCAGCTCATCAGCTCTTGAGCCAATAGCCTGTCCACCTGTACTAATAAATGGTCAATGGACTGCACTTATATAGCGCTTTTCTAGTCTTATCGAACACTCGAAGCGCTATACGCTACTGCCGTAAAGTGCCTTTCTTTTCAAACAGCACTTTCTATACACACACACATTCAAACATAGATGATACATCCGAGGCAATTTGGGGTTCAGTATCTTGCCCAACAAGCTTTCAACATGTGGACTGGAGGAGCCGGGGATCGAACCACCAACCTTCCAGGTAGTGGTTGACCCGCTCTACCTCCTGAGCCGACTAGTGACAGCACATTCAAGATGATCCCACATCTCACTTTACCTCCAGTAGCATTTGTGAATATATTAATTCAACATGACCATATTAATACATCACTTTGTCATAATATTTTTTTGACCAGAGGCCCTACTGTGTGATCAGACATAGGAATCCTGTACTACATCCCTCTGTGGTTATAACATGAGATATCCTGAGCATATCCTAAGGGTTGGTATTGGGCCAATCCAGGCATATTTGAATGGATCAGTATCGGCTAAAATAATGCTGATCAGAATGCAATCCTTTCATGACTGTACACTGCTGTTTTGACCACATCAGCCTGCTAGTGTTGCAGCTCCTCTCCTTTAAGCCAGCTGGGCTCTACAGAGCAGCATTCCGCTTCATAAGCCAGTGAAAATTACATTGTGTGTATGTGTATAAGTATTACTTGGATGAAGCAATGAGTGACTCTGAGTAAATGTTAAATGGCTTGCAATTAAATAGCACTTTTCCGGTCTTATGGACCACTCAAAGCGATTTACACTACATGCCGCATTCACCTATTCCTACATACTGATGGCACAGCCAATGGCAATTTGGGGTTTACTATCTTGCCCAACACTGAGCTTGGAAAAACACACAGATTTGGCAGATATTAAAGGGCTCGGATTGAGATCAATCCCAAAAAAGTCAGGACATCCCCAGTTATAACTCTTTCCCTTTACTAACACTAAAAGTATTGTTTCTGACAGAAAGTATATAGATGGAAATTTAAGGCTTCAGCTGTCAATATCCTTTGTCCCTTATGATTATAGTAATTATATATGTAGTGAAATACAGTATGTACATACACTGTCTAAAGCGGTGACTTATTATATATTTTTACAGCCTTGTAGACATGACTGTTGCACTGTGTATTACACAGTGTAAATAAAGTAAATTAGCTTACTATATCTATAAGATCCACATACAAACCGAGATAAAATGGTAGAATCATAGAAGAGGATATCAGAAACCAGGCAAAGGAGATATTTCTCTAGTATTGCATGTAGCTGGTTTACATGAGTATAATAATTTCAGATTCCACACAGTGACAGCTATGTAACGTTAATGGGATAATTTTTCCGGAGATCAGCAAAGTCCAGCAACATAACAAGCAAGAATACTACAAAGCAAAGTAAATCGCGCACATGAAAGATAATTAAAGCAAAGAGGATGCAACTCACCACAGTTTGGACTGTCAAGGGCTAAGGGTCTGAATACTCCAAATAAACTAAATTTATGGTTAATTTCATACTGTATAACTTCATTTTAATTCATATTAAAATGCTTAAAAATTAAAAACCATTTCATTTGCTCATTTAAAATATTTAACAATAATTATTTATTAAGCTTGTTGACTCTGAATTAAGCTTTGTGGAATGTAATACTAATAAATGGAATACAGATATTTTTGTGACATAAACCAATCCTAAAAGTAATGTTGCATTACATCCCTATCAAGAAAGCACCCCAGTGCTTGTCAGTCTAGGAGAAGTAGAACCTTTCTGAAGTTGCTGTGCCATAGTAACATTATAATCATGTTCACAATAGCATTGTATTCGGAGCAAATTATTATTTAAGCCTTTGTCTCTCACATGAATGATGTGTTAATCAATCATTACTCAGAAGCCAGGTTTCTGAAAGTCAACATAGACCGTAAATTACCATGGGTGAAACATATTGATAAGCTGGGAAATGGTCCTGCTGTAATCAAGAGTTGTTTAAAAGTGTTGACACAGGATACAGTTTAACAAATGATTCAAAACTTGATGTTATCCAGGTTCTTGATTACTTCAGTTAATAATATAAAACAGAGCAGCACCTCTTAGTTTTCGTTGTGGAGTCCATACAGAGTTTATGTATTTTCCAGAAATACTACTTTTAGTTTTGATAAACATAAATATTTTAGTAGCCATGTGGCAGGAGTACTTTTTATACTGTCCAAAACAAGAACCAACTCTATCCAACACATTGTCATATCTTGAGTAATGTGCAAATGAAATTCACTCCTTCGAAAGATTACTCGAGAATAAGGGTTTCTAGTTTTAAAATATTATGAAAAAGCATATTCAGAAAAGAATATTACTGCAGCTGTTATAAGCTGTAGTAAGACAATATGTTTATTATGCTATAAGCATAACAAAGTGCCTTTTGAATGTGTACAGAAACTCTAATAATGCATTCATTATTATGCACTATTCATTTCTGGACTGTTATGCATTATAAAGATGGGCTTCATAAAACTTGCTACTCAGAGACTGATAATTAAAAGAGCTGACAAAACTGAGAAAATTATAGTCTTACTCATCTTCACCACTGTGACTATATAGACTGAGAGCCAGGACCATAAATATAGTTTGTATCATTTGTATCAGTTGCATAAGACTATATACCTGATATATTTCTTTAATAGACTTCAGCTGCAGGGTTCTAAAAGCTTGGCAGATTCTCTACTCCGCTCTTATGTCCAAAACTTGTATCACAGTCTGATAACCACAATGTGAGGGAATACATTTTGGTATACAGCGTTAACTGGAAAATCAGTGACGTAAAGAACGTGTACAGTGTAGAATGGAATATGTCATCTTGTAGTGTGGGTTATTAAAGAAGGTATTTAAGAATGATCACTGATGGTACATATTTCTACTAATTTGCTCATAATCCAAGCATAACTCCATGAAGTCAGTTCATGTCAAAGAATTAAATACTCCACATACTGCATGTCACCACTGTTTTGTTTTTTTTAAATTGAAGACACTTGCTACAAAACTCAGTTTGCTGTGTTTTCTTTTCATTCTTTGCTTTTCTTTTTCTTTTTTTTTTTGTTTACAAAATAAACCAATAACTGTATAACAAATAATTAAAATTCACAGGTATACCATCAAATATACATTTATACAGAAAAACATTAAATAGAAAAACAAAAGTCCAAGTGAGATCACAGTGGTAAGGGCTGAGAAGAGAGGCATGTTTGGCTGTGGGTGACCCCTCTAAAATCTAACATTGACACCCTCTGGACCCATGTGCTTTGGACCAAAAGAGTCCAGCAAATATCTTTAAAACTCCTGTCTACACAGAGGTGAAATGTTTTCAGGGTCATCCCAGGTCAGGCAAAAAGGAAGATTGTGCAGTAAAAGGAACAGGGACTGCATAAAGCTGAAATACTGGATTCTGACAGTTCATTTTCACTTATATTTTCCAGGGAATTTGATCAGTGGCCAAGGCATTTTGACAGTTTGAAGCAGAATTAACAATAACCTTCAGATTGTAAAACTACAGTGCTCTATACTGTATATGGGGTTGTGGAAGCCATCAATTTGATTTCAGTTTAGTTGTTCAGAATTTGGTTACAAATCAAGTGTGTCTTTTTTGATACTATCACTCAGTATGTCATAGTTGGTATCTTGTACACATAGTGGCTTGAAGGAATAGTTTAACATTTTGAGAAAGGTGCTTGTTCTCTTTCTTTCATAGAGTGAGATGTACCAATCAGAAAATCCGACCACTAACACTTCTAAAGCTCACTACTTTAACATGTTGTATCATGTTTGTTTAATCCATACATAGACAGAAATGTAAAATTTTGTGCAACTTCCGGCAGTTGCAATGTTTTGGGGCCAATGCTAATTTGAAATAAGTTAAATAGTCTTCTAAGGATATATCAGCAAATATTTGTTTTTTACAAAGACACAGTTTAGACACTGTTTCTAAATGACCTCAAACATATCTTTGGCATGCTTGTAGTGCATTTTCTTGTTACTTATGGGTCAACATATGTGGCAAAACTGATATACCTGTTATAATTTAATCACCATCATTGTTGTACTATAGTACCTGTACACAGACCAAAACCAGGTGCTAATCGACCATATCTGGAAACCTACATTCTAACCGGAGACACTGTGCAGAAAAACTGGACAGATGGATAAACTGTTATTCATAATAATTCATAATTTTCTGTTTGTGTAAAAAACTGAGATACAACATGTTAATAGTTCAGCTATAGAGGTTATGGTGTTGTTGTTGTTTTTTTTTGACCTTGACAGACAGAACCAGGTTAGCTGTTTTCCCCTGCTTCCAGTCTTTATGCTAAGTTAGGTCAGCCATGCTTTGACTACAGCTCTGTACTTAAAAAAGAGATATGAGGCTGATATCCATTCTTCTTTTCTTTCTCATTCCCAGAAAGGAAACAAATAAGCAAATTTCCCATTATGTTATTTTTAGGGCTAATACGGTATGTGTAGAATTAAAAAATCTCCAACTTGTCTGTCGGAAACATGAAAAGGAAACTTAGCATCAGAACCAGGACATTTCAGCTCTATGTGAGTACTCAGAAGCTGCCGTAGCACAGTTCAAACGTGAGCCAGCATATGGACAGAGCACGGCACACACACACTGAAATAGTTACAAAAAATTGAATGTTCACTTTAAACTGTACATAGAGAGGTCATATTGAGGTGAGGTCATTTCCTTTGTTTGTGAATGACCCAACATACCTAGATGAGACAGCCAGTGAACCTATAGTTCGGTTCTAAACTCAAGTGGTTATTTAATAATAAAAAACAAATAATATCATGTAGAATGATATGTCTTGCAGTATCATTGCTCACGGCCAAATAGTTAACTGATAGATTTAATAGGTATTTTCAGTTGCCTTAGCTCTTCACAGAATCATCCAGTTGTTCCAAAATGAATATGTAACTTTTTAATTAAAACTTTGTCTTTTGTGATTTTAGTGCAAGAATCACATGCAACAACTAGCCACTGTGGGCCCCATTCAGACTTTGACTGATTTTTCTTTCTTCAGGGAACCTCATTGTTCACCTACTCTTACATATTAAGAGAAGGTTTAAGGTGAAGGGTGCTTCTAATATGTATTCTGTGTCATCTATCAAGATGAAAGAGCACAAATGTTATAATCCTGGCCATTAAGCTATCATAATTATATATTCACATTTGTGAGAGAGGCTTTGAATAATTAAAAAGAAAAAAGTACTCGAACCACATTGTGTTTTTCCCAACAAAACACATCAAATAATGTCAGTTTTAACAGGTGCAGCTATTACACAGTCTGAATGTGCTGCCTGGGCCCAATGTGTCAAAATACTGAAATGTGCATACCATGCATATGTACAGTACAGTGTCTTTGTGTCTGTAAAACAGATTGGACAAATGTTACCATAATGCCACACATACATACACATGTATGATAAAATAGTGTAGATTGGTAAAATCTAACTGAACAACATTTATTAAATATCAAAGGTAAAAGGAGGATGTGAAAAAAATAATTTGTTGAAAGAGCTTCAAAATGAGAGCTGTGGAAGCACTTTTTTTTTTTTAGACTACAGTCATGAAAAATCGCAAAATAAGTTGTGTGACTCCAGGAAGTTTGAGACAGAGCACAAAGCACACCCAGTGTGCAGTATGTATAGCGTCCAGTGTGCTTTTGAGATGAGCTAGTCTTGTACAGTCCATGAAACACATAGCATATGTTCAACATAAGCATGCCACAGTAAAGATTGTACAAGTAAAGTAAATCAGTGCATTTCTTCAAACTTTAGCTTATGACCTCACTGTGCGCCTGTATGTCACAATAAGAAGAGGGATGTTAAAGTGCAGGGGTGAATTAACCCACTCTTCCCACGGTTTCCAGCTTTGCCCAGTTGGCTATCCAGCCAGTGTGAGTAACACGTGAAATAAACAATAATAAAAGCCAAACCTGCACTGTATTTCAAAGGAGAGTTTGATTTTTGTTTTTGTTTTTCATTTTGTTTTAATTGTGATTTTAGTGAGTAAAGAGAAAAAAGAACTAACCATTCGGATTTTAAAACAGCATTGGATTTCAAAACATCAACTGTCAGCTGGGAGGAAATTTGATGGATTTGGGGATGCTATTGGAGGCTATCACAAAAGGTGGAGGAGTGTTGTACCTTATATGAATAAAGGAAACTCTGACCATTTACAAACAAGACCAAGTTCAAAGGGTTTTGAGGTCAGTAAGGACTCATGTACATACAGTACTATTACAGTGAATGGTAAATCTGTGCTTTGTGCTGGTACAGCAAAAGGAAGAGGTTTAATACGCCGAAAAACAATCAGACATCAAATGACCCAAGGTGAGAATTACCTTTTCTGTACCGTGAAGTATAAATTATTGTCCTAACCGCATAACATTTATAAAAAGCACAGTTTTATCAAAATTCACATTTTTAAAATACAACAAAATAGAGTTCTGAGAGTCTACTGTTTCTCTGAAGTTTAAAAATCATATTCCCTTTAGAATCCCCACCCAAAGTGATTTCTGAACCTTAGCATCTTGCCACAGCTCGATCATTTTTAACCATAAAAGGAATATGCATATGGATAGATAATCAGAGCAGAGTGGGGGGCCAATAATTCATGGTGTGAATATAGAGCACAGGACCCGTATGTCCCAACGAAAACCTGAGAGGATAAACACTCATTTTGAAGGAGATCATGACGCCTTCTTTCTTGAGAAGACCGTCCTCATGAGGAAAACAACATCATTTGTTGATTGTTCGAATGCATAAAACTGTCTGTGTTTACAGCTCTAACAGCTGTGTGAATTATGACCCCTTCCAAGGTGGAAGTAGAATTACATTGTTACGGTGCCACAAACCCTGACCAAAACCACAACACAATCTTTCCCTTAATCCTGACCAAGCAGTTTTAGCTGCCCAAACCTAATCAAACCTTAACCACAGCAGTAAACAGTTATATGGGTTTTATAACACTGATTTGTAATGGTTTCAGATGCTACTGATAAACAGTACAGTCCTGCCAACTGAGGCATCAGATCACAAAACACTCATATTGGTTGTTTTTGATGGCAGTGACAAATGACTTACTTTGTTGTTTAGTTTGTAGGATGTGTTGATGCTCTTTTGACAACCTCAAAATGAATATTGAGGCTATTCCCTTCGGCTTTAAGGAGGGTCCTGTCATTTGGTAAAGTGAATCTTGTATAACAACTTCTTCACACATATACACTAGCTTAGGGATCCCCCTGACCCCTTGGGCTCCTGGGCCTGTGCCTGGTAGGCCTGTTCAATAACCCAACCATAAAAATGCATACATGTAGAAGGTATCATGGACAATAAAGTTACACTACCTCCTTTTGTTTAGAGTAACGACACCCAGGCTTAAATTCCTGCTTGCTACAGGATCTGTGCAGACTCTGTGCAGGACAACACTGCAGGATATACTATAAATCTGTGCAATGATACATGATGATGCAGATGAATGTGGTCACAAGTACAACAGGCTTCGGCTGATCACAACCAACTGTGTGGATATGTTCACAAGTGCAGCTCACTGCTGACATTCTAAAACTCACTTTATGGAGGTGCCTTCAATTCACCAAAGAAAAAAATGTAGACATTATCCTGTATCTCGTTTGAAACAGGACAGATACGTATGTCGTATTTTTCAACCACTCACTGCACATTATATACACTCTGTGTGCCCCTTCTTAACTGATGGGACCAAAACAACGCACAGCATCTCATTTTTTGAATAAGAAAAGACCTGTATGTCATAATTATGAGAAAACTATTGCATAATTTTATATTTTTTATTATAATAAGTTACAGATCTTCTAATTATGAGACCCGTAGTCTTACCAGTTTAGGCCTTTTGTAGTTTTTGTAGGTTGTTGCGGTAGTCCCAGTTAGGAAGAGGTAAATGCTAAAGCTATAGTCTATACTTTGTTGTTGAGTGTAAGAAATGTGCAGTGAGTGAATCAACGGAGGTATCTGTCCTCCAGTTTTGCCTTTTATTAGCACAAGCTGACACTTAACAAACATGCACACATGAGCATTAGGTGAGATACAGATAATTAAGATATTTTATCTTTGGTGATTGCAATGCATTTCTGTACAACCTGTGTCATGTTTTAAAACACAGGAATAATTGACCTAGGAGGAAACTTTGAATTTTTGGGCACTATAGGATATTTTCTTAAAATCAGGTAGTATATAAACTAATAAAGATACTGAACTACTCAAACAAGATTGCACATTAGTGGTAGAGTGGCAACTAGACTAATTAATACCATTCAGCTTTTAAGGGCAGTGTATACCAAAATAAAGCAATGTATATTGATATGTTCAGGATGATGACTGTGCTTTCACCGTGGGAAACACTGATTTCTCTTGAACAACTGGAAACACTCTGCCTGTAAATCATGAAGCATACTACCTTTACCTCAGAAACACATGTACAACATTGAGAGAGTTTTGATCGCAACATATTGTTTCCTATCCCAAACCCTGACCCAGACTTTACAGTAACTCTACACAGCTTCACAGTGAATGAGACAACAGACAGTATATTGTACAATCAACATTGAGATATGGTCCATTTCAGGTGACTGAGGTGTATTTCAAGGTTAAAAATATTATTTTATCGGTAAGAGAATGTGTGTAACTGAGAATATCAACCAAGCCAAATGGCTTTTCAAAATATCAGTGGTCATGGCATTTTATGGCATTTTCAGATGACCAACTCTCAAATGATTCATCAAGGAGACCCTTTTGTTTGTGGAGTGAGAGTAGCTACTCTCAGATGTCTGCAGATTCACCAGTCAAACAACAGCAGCTTCTTGCAGCACAGGCATTAAAATATGTGGTGACCTTTTAAAGAGCCCTTCAAGGGCTAATCTCTACACTTCATTGCAATCTTGGAGCCAATACAGAGAATATGAAAACCCAAAACAACCACTGTCTGGGTTACATTAATGTTAACAATGTTAACAGGAGTCAGACTAATTGCAGCTGGAGAACACCAGTGCACACAACTCTAGCTTGCAAAGATTGTTAGCTTCTATTGACTTCAAAACCCAAACAAGATGCTTTCAAAGAGTGAGCTCTTACCACTACTTCCTCCACAACAGCGCAGTGATTGGCCAGGTACAGTATGTGGTGCCGTGAAAAGTAGGGCAGTAAACTGTGAATATGATCCATCCATCCATCCATCCATTAGCTGTACTGCTTATCCTTTGAAGGTCACGGGGGGGGCTTGAGCTGATCCCAGCTGACAATGGGTGAATATGATGTTAGTCAATTTGTTTAGTTAAAGCTATAATTAAGATTTCTGTCCTGATTTGGCAGCACCAGTGGCTACTAATGCTATTGACAAGTTTATGCGCTGAAATTAGGGTCGAAAAGACTTTGAGCTGGTTAAGTAGTGTTCACATATAATTCCAAAGTTTGTAGTTGTAAATCAGTAAAAGAAAGCATAAGAAACTCAGGTTTGCACATATAAAAGCTTTAGTTTGTACATTGTAGTAAAGATTTGTATTTGTAAAAAAAAAGAAAAAAGAGAGCGACTGTGAGAATAAAATCTGTGAACAAATGCTATCAGCGGTGAAGTTCCACAAATACACCGTGAAAAAAGAAGTGCTTTAATGAAAATCTCTGTACAGACACAAAGCAGAAAACTGTGTAAAAGTGCGCTCAAAGTTCCAACACTGTGTGTGATTTTGAAGTTACAAGTATGAATTTTGACCCTGTCTGTACACCTGATTCTGATTGGACAATGACTACCCAATCAGAAAGCAGAGCAATCAGAGGGCAGGTGGCTCCGTTACCTTCATATTCGCCGGTCCTGAAAGGGGGAGTAGATTTTCAAGATGGTGGTGGGATTAATTATATTTGATAATGCTGTAGAAAATAATGATAAATATTTAATATGCTGTGCATGGATGCAAAACCACCAGAGTCATGGAAGAGCCCGCACCATTGTCCATCTTTTTACAAAGGTTGATTTACAACTACAAACTTTGGAATTATTGGTGAGCATCACTTTTACTGAAAATCTTTTTGACCTTAATTTTAAGCCCATACACTTGCCGTTACCTGTAGTAACCACAGGTGCTGCCAAATGAAGCAGGACAGAAATCTTAATGATTATAGCTTTAATTAAAAAAAATAACATCATATTCACCCATACAAGTGTGTTTTTACAATACAGATCCCAGAGTTCTATTACAAATCAAACATGTATCAACTACTGGCAGCAGCAAATTCCCCTTTGGCACCTACTCTGTCTAAAAATACATCAGAAGAGGAGTAAATAGTGGACCTGCTTATAGTGCAGCCACACAAACTAGACTAAAGAAGACAGTCAACGCTTCCTCTTCCAGATGCATGGCTTTTATCTTTCACATCACACACATTAAGTAGTATGTGGGTGCATCATTTCCTTTGAATCTTTTGTGCGTAAGAACATTATTTGAATCTTGTGTGGATTCAGCCAGTACAAATGAAAACTACTATATAGAAAGGCAGTTACAGAATGCAAATCCATTCAATGTCTTGCTGTAAAACTGCCTGCCATTTGTAGTACCAAAAATGGGTTTTGATGTGATGAAAATGTTACAGATACAGACAACTTTAAATAAAGTTATGACTATTTAAGTTTTTAAGTTAGGTTAAGGTAACTTAAACTATAAATATTTAACTATTTTAGTTATTAAATAACTAAAACAGCTGGGGCACTAAAAATGTGCCTGTTGCCTCCCAGTCAAAATCTAGAAAACCAATATCGCTGTGTGAGAGAGGTGGCAGAAGATCCTGCTATCAGTAAGCACCTAAACTGCCAGGGTACTGGGCACTACCAGCTAATAATATAGCTTGCATTTTGCAGTAGCCTTTTAGTGGAATTCAGAAACTGATTTTTTAATGAACGTTTCAACTTGGTGGTAGTGAAGCCTAGTGTGGTGTGTTACCATTTAATAGAACAATTTCAAATAACAAGGTGTCCAATTAAATAGACATGGACTGAGCAGTTTGAAGACTGGGTCTGGATGGCTGTGGCTATGGTAAACTACAACATCAAACCCACGAGTGTGACTGTTACTGCCATTAACCTTTGTGTATTTTAATTCTTTTCTTACATAAAACAGCTACAAGAAAACTACCAAACATCTGTGCTTTACGGCAGACTGATTGAATCTTCTGAAGAGAGTTTGGAGGGATGGAGGGTGAAGCTGAGGTTGAATTGAAGTCACTAGTCTGTGTGCAGGTCATCAGTCCTCCTCAGAGGTTCTAGGAGAATGTAGGGTTGGTGGCTGCTGGGTTTCTTACAGTAAACAAAGCTTGTGTGCTCCTGGACTGTGAGATCACACTTCCACTGAAGTGATCTGGTTCATCTGGGCCCTCATGGACTGGATGCTGTTGAGGATTTTTTTCTGGTGGCCGGCTAATGTCACTCCCACTCTGAGGATGTCCCTGAAGAGAAACCATTTGTCAGTTCCACCTCAGTATACCACAAGAATAAAACTTGAAATCCCTCAGGACTTCCATTTTCTGGATTCTGAAATCCAAGTCTAAATGACTATTTCTGCATGTTTTATAACATCAAGTTAGCTACAAAGCAGCAGCAAGCACCCTCTCATGCTTCTTACAGGCTGAATCCAAATTCAGTAGCTGAATCCAAATGTCCACCCTCCGGTGTTGTGGACTGAGCCCTCACAGACTTCTGTAATGCATACAGTGACAAGTTCACCATCACATCAACTCTGCGCGGCTGTTGTGAGAGGATGAAAAGCGCTATAAAACAGGATTGAAAGACCTTGTGTGTTTCCATGGAGATTAACTGAAATTTCTCACCCTGTAACTCAGTATTTTTTTCTCTATGGTTCTTAATGCTATGATATTGACAAATGTCTGCTACATTAGTCCATAACACATATGGTCACAATGAGCAGTAACATTTTCCCTTTACATGAGCTGCAAAACACAATATTATATGAACATTAAACCTTCAACAGAGGATCCTCACCATAGATGGACAAAAAACAACCTTTGCCTGTAGTTTGCAGATTAGCCTATTCATATTCTGTATGTGCAATATGAATCCTTACAACATCAATAAATTAAAAAAATGAAAAAAGTGAATGTCTTCAAAATGGTACAATGGTAAAATTATTATTATTATTATTAGAATCATAATAATTATTATTTTTATTATTATTATCATTATCATTTTCATTATTCTTCTTCTTAGTCTTCTTGTTATTATTACTAATTTAGTTTTTTGTGGGATTATTGAGCCAACGGACAGAGTGAAGTCCAGTGAAGTCTGCACCCTATGCAAACTCTCCAGAAGTCCACAGAAAGTCCCCTTGAGGCCCCCCTGTGGGCTTGATTAATTGTGGATTTGGACAGCCCTCAGCACTCATGGACTTGGTCAGAATACACCTGTTAAGTCCACAGGTCTGGAAGTGCGGTGATATCTAGACATTTGGATTCAGCCTGAGATTACGGGAGGTTGTTGTTGTCTGAAAAGAAAATATGCAGACTCTACTAAAACTGACAAAACCGTCAAAACTCATCTGCATATTTTTGAAGAAAAATAATCTTTTGCTGTGTAATAATAATAGTCTCACCTAAAAAGAAGTCATTATTGAACCTCAATCAAAGATATATCTATCAGTGCTGTCATTACTGTTAAGAACAAAGTGAAATAATTTCTCTTGGTATACACCTTAATATACATTATGTAAAAAATGCCTTTATTTTGTCTTTTTCCCATCAATTAAAACTACCCTTGACTATTAACTTATGGGTAAATGATTCAAATCAAAATAATTTAATTTGAATCCCTCTCATACCTTGCAGACATTTTCAATAATTTCACTCAGAAACACATGACATTACGGAAGATAAAAACACTTCTACTGTATTACTGGGACTTTTCTGTGAGAGGTTCACATGTCTTTCTATAATCTGAAGACAGCTATTAGACACTCCTTTTCAATTACAAACTAGGAGCCGCTGCATCTGCATTAGGTTTTAAATGACAATTAAGTAACTACCAATGATCATTACAGTGTGGACATTTCAAACATATCTAACATACTCCATGGTCATTTGAGACACCAAATCAAAGCTGGTGAAGCCTTCGTTGGCAAAGTTCTCCTTGTACTGGCCCATCTTAATTGCGTCCAGCCACTCATCCACTGTGCTGAAAGAGGAGAAGTCTGGAGTATTGCGATCAAGCAGAGGTAAGTGAACGCTGATGGACAGAAAGAAGACAAAAGAAGAACATAACTGCCTGTGAGAAGGTTGATTTGTGAGGGCCATTCACAGTGTGAAATAATGGAGGTCCTTTCAGCCATACCTTGATGACAGTGGTGTCATGGCCTTGAGGCTGCTGGGGTTGCGGATCATCTTGTCCAAGGTACTGACAATCTGGCTGAATTTGGGTCGGTTGTTCCTGTCTTTCTGCCAGCAGTCCAGCATCAGCTGATGCAATGCACTAGGACAATCCATAGGGGGTGGCAACCTGTAGTCCTGTTCTAAGGCATTGATAACCTACAAGAATTTATATGAAAACTAATGTTGAGTATCTGAGAACATGACTAGAACATATAAGAACCTCTTCAATACAGATCTACACTCAACAGATAAGACACAAGCAAAACCACAAATGAAATTAAATTAAACCATTTATTTGGTTGTTGGCACTTGAGATAAACCACATCATAGCTTGGGCCTGTCATGGTTAGGCTATGCCTCTCCCTCATTCCCGATGTTTCCTACTGTTTGCCCCTCCCTTGTGTTTCTTGTTTGTCTCCAGTTTTTCTCTTTCCCTGTCTGTGTGTGTATGTGTGTTTTTCTGTCTGGGCATGGCAATCTGGTTCCCTACTGCTGCAATTCCACGTGTGCAGCTGAAACCCATTCACTACTCAACGCCAGCAATATAAAGACCCTGGCTCCACCCTACAGTTTTTGCAGGATTGTTCAGTTTGCTAACATGGTACTAATGCTAAAGCTAATTTTTTTGTTCTTGTAGTGCAATTTCCTTGTGGTTGTTTGAATTTTGTTAAATCCAGGTTTTGCCTGTGCCTGTGGATTCTTCGTCCTCTCCTATTCCTGTCTGTTTGCCTCACTCCGCACCACTTTTGATTTTCTTAGAACCCTGCTGCCTCCACCTGCCCTGCTGCTGTCAGCCCTTGCTCAACTTCCGCTACCACTCAGTTCCAAGTTTGAAATAAAGCTGCTTTTAAACTGTTGAATATTACTTGTCTAAGCGCTTCTTTTGAGTCCAAACTAAAGTTATCATTGAAGGTTTGTCTTCAGCAGAATTGACTTCTTCTCTGTGTATTAGAGAGGTAGGTTCTGGGACTGTAAACAGGGAAACTGGAGTCACTGGAAGGTAAGTATTTTCACTCCTTACAAAACAAGGCTAGCAAGTTGTCTATAGTTGAATATACTTTTCGATTTTTGGCAAAACTGGCTGGTTAGTTTGAATTTTGCATTGAATTTTCTCAAAAAGGCTTATTTGTGCTTTAATGTTTTGTGCTTTTAAGGTAAATTTGTTGAATTCTTTCTTCGCCTTAATGTTTGCTTTATTTGGCGATAATCCTGTACCAAATCCCAATCTGCTGCTGACCATCTGAATTTCCCCTCAGGAACAAATGTTGTTCTTTAGCTGGTAAAGTAGATTGGGACTCTGGTGCTGTCTCTAAAATATACATTACTATAGTAAATATACACATACAAGGATCAAATGTTTGCCTGGGTGCAAATAGTATTGTTGGCCAGGATACCCGGGTGCTTGCCTGTGCCATGCTAGGCTATAGACACTTGAGTATAAATAGCAACATTGGATATTCCATTCTGGGTGCAAATAGCATTGTTGGCTGACACCTGAATGCTAATATCATCTGACTTAATTTATATATATATTTTTTATTTTTTCTTTCATTGGCAGACTTCCCACTGTCTGAAGGCAGCTTTTACTGCCTGGCCTGGTATGCCCCTGAGTTAGTTTAAAAATTACATCTACTTACTGAATTTGAGTACAAAAACCTTGAATCTGTACCACTATCATCAATAATAAAGCCCCTCAACTTAAAACTACCATTAAATTTTACTGTATTAAGCTGCACAAACAGATCATTAAAGATCACCTTTCTATGACAGATTTGAAATATGTATTAAAATGTGAATACTGGCTGTTCTACAGGTATTTACTCACATCTTGATTGCTCATGTCCCAGTAGGGCCTCTCTCCATATGACATCACCTCCCACATGACAATGCCATAGCTCCAGCAATCACTGGAGGAGGTGAACTTCCTGTACTGAATGGCCTCTGGAGCGGTCCACCGGATGGGAATCTTTCCTCCCTGGGGGAAAAAACAAGTGGGAAGTATAACACGGGACAGAAAGCAAATCCTCAAACCTAAACGACCACATAGGTTGTTTGGCACTACCCTCTGATACAACCCAAGGGCATTGCTCTCCTTCCAGTGGAAGGAAATATGCCACAGCAACCGCTAAAAGTCACTGCTAAAAAATCATTTTATGTTTTCACAATGCTGTAATAAAGGATTGGTTGGTTTTAGGCATAAAAACAATTTGATCGGGTTGAGGGTAAGATCATGGTTTGGGTTGAAGTAATCTTGTTGAAGTTAAAGGATATTCATTGTCATTTTTACAATAATAAATGTGTTAGGATATAGAATGATCGTGGTGTTAAACTATGGTGACAGTTTTCACACAAACAAACCAACAAAGAAACAATCAGTTGTGATTTTTCAATGTAACAGAAGTTCATTTGAGGATTTTCCGTCAGGATTTAAAGTGCATCATAGAACAGAAAAAGCACAAAGCATCAATCTAATTCCATCAGACAAAGGATTTGTCTCTGTACTTGTTTTGTTAGATCTTAGTGCTGCATTTGTCGCTATTGACCATCCCAGAGACTGGAACATTTATTTGGCATTAACGGAAACACTCTAAACTGGTTTAAGTCCTATTTATGAGATTGAGTTCTGTTGTATATGTTAACAATGAATCCTCCATGCACAAAAAAGTTGGACACAGAGTTCCATAAGGTTCTGTGGTTGGACCAGTTCTATACACCTTATATATGCTTCCTTTAGGCAATATTAGGAAACACTCCATAAACTTCCATTGTTATGCAGATGATACCCAATTGTACTTAGTTACAAATCTACGGTCCTCTATTCTGTAGTTTTGCAAAAACAATCTAAATCTAAGCAGCTAATTACCGCTGTGTTTGTGTGCATGCCATTTGTTTGATGACGTCCTATAAGGTTTGTGCTTCAGCTATGAGAAAGAGTATCCACTTCTACACTGTATGAGATGCTCTGGATTCCGCAATTGTGTTGTTGCTTTGGCAATGCACATCCATGAAATTGGGGGGGGCACACGTTCTGAAGGAGCATTGAAGGAGGGGTGTATTTGTTTTGCTTTTGAGTTAAAATAACAACAATCTTTCTCCAGAATTGCTTACTCAACCTTTAATGGTCAGGCACCATATCTTAAAGACCTCATAGAACCCAGTTACCACTAGAACACTGTGCTCCCAGAACACAGGCTTACTTGTGGTTCCTAGGGTCTCCAAAAGTAGAATGGGAGGCAGAGCCTTCAGTTATCAGGCTCCCCTCCTGTTGAACCATCTTCCAGTTCGCACCGACCAGTGCAAGGACTCTTTTTAAATCGCTATGTTTATTATTATTATTAGGGCCAGAGCACCGACCGGTATGAGGACACTATTTAAATCGCTTTGTTTATTTTCATTATTATTAGTAGTAGTAGGCCCAAGCACCAAGTGGTGCAAAGTCCCTATTGTAATGCTAAGGATTATTACTATTATTATTCTTATTTGCCATCGCAAAAACAAGGTGCTTTGGGTGTTTGAAAACTCATGAAAGATGGAGAAAATAGATACCTGATATGGGTGTCATGATGCTAAATTGCAAAGCTTTTGAGTTTTTGTGCAAAGGTGTGTCCCTGGCGAAGCATTGAATTTTCATGTTTTGCCAGGAATCAGGAAGTTGTTTGTAACTGGTCTGTACATGGCCCAATCTGCCCCAAACTTCCAGTACAGTTCCACAAAGTAGCCCTCGTGGTACGTTTCACCTACATGTATGAAATTTGGTAGGCACATGTAACATCCCAAGACTTACAATGAAGCTTCTTGGAACCATACCCTAAACCCAACAGGAAGTCAGCCATTTTGAATTTACTGTGCAATTTTGGCACAGTTTTTGCCATTTACAGGCATTGTATTTTAACAAACTCCTCCTAAACAAATAATCAGATTGACTTCAAATTTGATCAGTACAATCTAAAGTCCTTCATGATGCTAAATTGTGAAGTTTTTATTGTCTGTTCAAATTTTGATGTCTCACCATAAAACAGGATATGGGGAACATATACATTGTCCAATCTGACCCAAACTTCACATGTTTGATGAGATTCCCAGCCTTAAGACAGCTACATGCCAATATAGAATCATAGTAATAGCGCCACCTACTTGCAACAGGAAATGACGGTTTCTATACTTTGATGTACTGCTCCTAGCGGGTTGACCAAATCCACCTCCAATGAGGTCAGAAAAGCCTTAAGACCTCGATGATGCTTTATTGTGAAGATTGTGAGTTTTCATTTAACAGTGTTTCCCTGGCGGTGCAGCGAATTTCTTGACGCTTTGGCATCAAGACAGAAAGGGTTGTACCTCAAATCCACATCATCAGATCTTTCATGTTTGATAAGAGTCCCAGCCTGAAGACATCTGCAAGCCAATATTAAATCATATTAAGAGCACCACCTACTGGTAACTCGAAGTAAGCCTTGTGTGACAATCATCATTTTATTTGCATAAAAGTTTCATGATCTTGTCTATAGTTGATATACAACATAGAATCCTTGCCTGAAGGCATCTACATGCCAGTATTCAGTTATAGACATGGTGCCCCAAACTAATCGATCAACCCCACTTGCAGCTTTAATAATAATAATGCTTATTATTATTATTATTATTGTTATTGTTATTACATCTCTATGTGGAACTTGCATTGTGCTGGTGTCTTTCCTCCTGCTCTCTCTCTTTCTCCTACCCCCCTTCTCTCTCTCCTGCCTCTCAACCCTCTTGCTCTCTCTCACCCCCCCCCCCTTCTCCTCTACCCACTCAGTCGGGTAGACGGTAGACGGCCACTCACCATGAGCCAGGTTCTGTTCAAGGTTTCTACCTGATAAAATTGAGTTTTTCCTTTCCACTGTCACCAAGTGCTTGCTCATGGGGAATGCTGGGTCTCTGTAAATAATATTATAAGAGAGTAATGTCTGTTATGATAAAACTGACTTGACTTGACTTGACTCTCCTGTATCAAGTGTAGTTCAGTCCAGTGTTTTGTTGACCCATCCATCCACCCTGACCTCCTGCCTATGTGAATTTGAGGGCACTTGTCACTTGAATATAGACAGTTCATTTAGGGGCATTTGCTGAAGTGACTGATGGTGTCTCACACGACTGCTAAATGTCAATTAACAATAAAACGTAAATGTGAGTTGTAATGAGCTGCTGCACAAAGGACCGATGGGGTTGTTTGTAATGGGTGGACAGACTCACAGAAAGACAAAAACTGGTATGATTGCATTACTGATGCTTTTTTAGAAACCTATTGACCTATTGGCCCAACCATTTTTTCATTTATTTCACTGCCTGCTCTTTAACCATGTGTTTATGTAGACAACCGGCTGTGAACGTAGCGAACGTAATTGTTTATACACTTGCCCATGTAGTACATGTGTTACTGGAGGATACCGCTAGAGGGCACACCAGAGAGCTCAGACTGTATAGAACTTCCAGATTTATGTGATATAAACGATAAATAACAACATTTGAGGAGGTTACTGTTGTTTGTCACTGATGTTTGTCACTGTGCAGCAGCAATGACACATCATACAGATACAGGTTAGTTGCTGACTTGATCTATTAGCTTGTCTTCAAAACTTCCGTCCATTGTTGTCACTTCTGATGTGTCTACCCTGTCACATCCCCATACTACCCCTACACTGTCCCTACTGTTCATGTGCGTATTTCAGCTTGTGGATGCGTGGTGTTAATTCCTGAGGATGTGCCCAAGCGACACTCCAAATGGACGCATGATACGTGAGGCAGTCATCATGTGCACACGAACGCTTAGTTAAAAGCAAGTATATCTCCAGCCTTAACTCTCAATAATGTAATTTAATTTCATAATGTAATTTGACGTAATTTTATTTACTTATCTAATCCAATCAGGTTCCTTTCAATTTACCTATGCATAGAGTAATACTATACTTTCCACATTCACTGACACAGACCAATCACCTGTCAACTTGTCACTGAGAATTAATTCATAAACGTGAATGCATCCATAGAAGTGTCTCTTAGCATCTCTTTTAAAAGCTCTCAAGAGGAAACTCTTTGCCAGGACCCATTTAGGAGGACTCCTAATGGTATGATAAGACACTCTGTGAGTCTGGTGAGTCTGTGATGAAGACTAACCAGAGTGCTGGTGTAAGTGGGGTCTGAAGTATCATCCTCAAGGAAGCGTGACAGGCCGAAGTCAGACACTTTGCACACCAGGTTGCTGTTGACCAGGATGTTTCTAGCTGCCAGGTCTCGATGGACGTAGTTCATGTCACATAGGTACTTCATTCCAGCTGCTATGCCTCGCAGCATTCCCACCAGCTGGATCACTGTGAACTGCCCATCATTTTGCTTTAAGAAAAAAAACATCAAATTAGTGTTTCGACTTTGTGATGAATAATGCAAAAGAATGAACATGACCTTCTACCATATAGTGAACATATTCCAACAAATCCACTTCAAATTAACCGCGATTCCTTTCTGGCTTGGGATCAAATCTCCTCGCCTCATCGCTTTCTCTCCTGTCTAGACTGTTATTATTCACTGACAGCTGTTTCTAAATAATTGCAGTAATAAGCAGTGATGGTAGTCATAGTTTTCATTGCTGAAATTAACGAGTCATAGCCCCCAAAGGATGAATGTTCATGTTGTGCCCATGACCTTTCCCCTGGCCTCTAATATAAGAATACCAAAACTGTCACCAGTTTCAAACTTCCTTATTAGGGAGCCAGCCAGTACTCCTGACAGTGTGTTTTGTGTGGTTGTTGTATGTCTATGTGCATATCCAGACTGATTATTAAATGTAGAGATCTTGTTTGAAAGCAACTCTTGGTCAAAAAATGTCTCAGAAAGCTGACGCAACAGATACCACCTTGTCCCTATTAATGATGAATGATGATACTAAGGTGTTTAAGTCGCTGCTGATCACAGTTTAGTTTGCCTGGTGTAACCTGCAGACGCCAGACTCGCCCTATCCCCTGGATCCTGAACAACAAGTGCTGCCAGATGACAGAGCCCCGAAGGTGTGCCTGAATACACTCCCACTGAATTAACTAATAATATTGGTTAATTTATATGGGACTTATTGAGATTGCAATATGTAGCGATCACAGCCGACCTCAGACCCCGGATCTCCAATGAGCCTAGAACCACCTGTGGTGTAATGTAGGCAGGGCCATTAGCAGGGCTTCACATGTCTTCAAAACTCACTTTCTAGTGTGTGCCTTTTGGAAGGCAACTTTGTTATTAATCAGTGTGGCTCCTTTACCCTGAGGAAGGAGTCGAGGGATCCATTCTCCATGAACTCAGTGATGATCATTACAGGGCTGCTCTTGGTCACCACCCCCTCCAGATGGATGATGTTCGGATGGTCAAACTGGCCCATGATTGATGCCTCACTTAGAAAGTCACGCCTCTGACGTTCAGTGTAGCCTGCCTTCAGCGTCTTAATGGCCACGAGGATCTCTCTTTTTCCAGGCTGATGGAGGTTTCCACTACACACCTCCCCAAACTCACCTGACAGGAAGACGAGAGCAGTATGTGGAGAGTGAAAGGCATTTAAAAAAAATCATATGTATTAATCTAAACGTTTTACTTAGTGCTTTAGACTTTAAAAAACCATAATGAAATTCAATGAAACCAAACCAGTTTCAAATCAGAGTTTTCTATGACATAATCCTGACAGGAATGGTACATAAACTATGTTCAAACAGTAATATGAGATGTTGCATTAATTGCACTGCTGTACAGTTTCAACAAGTCCAGTAAAAAGTAACCTTCTGAAAACCCTCTGTTCAGTCCTCATCTGTTGTTTGGATCTCATGCCACGTGCTTGAAACAATAGAAGGTCTACATGAAGCCCAGAAGCCTGACTCAGGATTTCTTTAACTTTCTGGAGCCGTTAGTTGAAACAGTGCCAAAAAAGTCAGAGGTTTGTGTCTGGGCAGAGACTTTAATTATTAATATTATGTATTGTAAACTTTATTGCTTGTAAACTGTACTGTTATTGTTGTGAAGAACAGGCCGCCGTGCCCTCTGATTGCTGTAAAATACTGTGGAATATTTACTGCTTTGCTGCTTTTTTTGATTTCCTTTAGTGTTTTAGAGTTTGTTTGTGTCCTCCCACATTGTGGGCTGCTTGGGTTAGTTTCACAACTGGGAGATAGCCACTGAGCTGCAATTTTACCAGTTAAAAGACCAGTGTCAGGCCTTATGAACAATAGTTTGCCTGCCTTTCTACTGTGTGGTGAAATATTAATAATTTCTCTGCGATGGCCAGGATATTCCTTGGTTTGCTTTGCATGCTTCTCTCTCTCTCTCTCTCTCTTCTTACTAACTTAAACCTACACACATCTGCAATGCATTCACAAACACCCTTGGTGCACAGATAGCGTGGTAGCATAACGCAGCTTGCCCCAACGCCATCTTCTTGCCAGAGACGTGTTAGATCACATCTCCCCCTTTGTCTCTCACTCTCCCTGTTCAAATCTTGCAGTTGAGCCCGCCATTTTGAGCTTGTGCGAGACATCTAAACTCAAGTGATCTCGTCTGCCATCTTTCCCCCTCTCTCTCTCTCTCTTTCTCTCTCTCTCAATCCCTTTATACGCACACACACACACACCCATTCACACACATACACAGATCGAATGAACTCCATGTCTGCTGTTTTTCCTTTTTTTGGTAGTATAGTCACTTGTGCTTATAATTGCTTGTTGCTGTTGCTACAGTTGGATAACGGATGTCTGTTAATTAAGGATAATATTGATTGTTGATTAATATTGCTACTGTTAATAAAGTCTGTTATACATTAAGCAGTTGTTGTTTGTGATTATTTGTACATACTTCCTGTGATAACAGCTGGATTGTTATGTTCAGTGCTCAGATTCAACGCTTCACTGTTCACTTCCTAAGTGTTGATATCTACTAGATATTGACATTTATAGTTGAACACCCATCTGAGACTGAATTTACAGTTTTGTTATTGGTGCCCCATAATTATTAATTCCTATTAATAATTTTATGAATATTATTTTATTATTTTATATATTTTATGATAATTATTAATAATCTGTTATTAACCCAACATGCTCCTACCAAAGCACAGCACCTGCCCTCTCTGATACTTTACATCATTTCCTTTTTCAGGCACTGTTATACTTTACCTGCACCAATCACTTGTTCAATCTTGACACAGGAAATGTCAATCTCCTTGGCAAACTCTCTGACTGCTTCATTTGGGTCTTCATATGTGAAGGGGTCAATGTAAATCTTCATTCCTGGTGACACTTCAACAGAGAGAAGAGACAGCACCAGCTATACACACAAAAGAAACTGACATTTAAAAACATAAGAGCAAAACGATCATGAATTTTACTTACATGCTCTCACAAAACAAAATGTGACTTGTGAAACATCAGTGTTTAATGGCTGTCAGTTTATCTTATGACAACATAGTGTGCAGAGTAAAAGGTACTTACTGTGACCACTGGTGTAATGTTGGAGTTTGTCTGTGTACTCCGATTCTGGTCTGTCTGAACTTCTTCTGCTGGGTACAAAAACACAGAGGCTTGCATGTCAACAGATTCATGAAATGAGCAACCCCATCCACTGACAAAGACCATGTAATATGGATGAAGCTCTGGAAAAGGCTAGTAAGTGGGCCTTGAAATGGGAGTCCTTTGTCATAACATAGAGCTCTATTTTTTATGTGAGTGTACAGTGAGGTTTGACCAAGTAAAGAGGAATTTCTGTCTGATGCATAGTTTTTTTCTTGCCTTGGTTGATATTTTGGTTGTGCAGTTATTTTGACTGTTCACAAATGATTAGATGTGCAGTAGGGATGTGTGGGTAACATCCAGAGTGCAAAGTGCAATTTTATTTATGATGGGGATTTGTGGTAAAGTGCATTCTATGTTTTTTCCATGGCTTTGTACGAGATGTGCACATGAACAGATTCTGTAGTGACCCAGCTCTGTTTCAAGGAATGGCTATGGTGCAAAAGTTCCAAAGTTTAGTGACACCTAAAACCTACGATGTTTGATAATAGATTTTCTTAAGCCCAAAACAACACGTTAAATATGTTGCCAGGTTCTTTATCACCTTACAAACTAGGGTAATTCAACATTTTCTGCGCATTCAGCCCTCCATTCATGATATTATCACTGAATCATCAACTGCATGTAATGTGACAGTGAGGAACCGACAGAGAATCGTCAACATCTCTTCAGCTCTACAGAGCTATTTAGGCTCTTTTGGCTCTTTATTGTGTGGTTTAGTTCACTGTTAATTAGGGAATCCCCCACTTTTTGGACAAATTTTGAATGGTGATTTCTTGTTAGTGGACACAAAGTCATCTCATGGCTACATCACCATCCAATTGCAGTGCAAAAGGCTGCCACTGGTCACCTGGGTGTGCTGACTGTACATTACCGTTTGATGGCTGTAAGACGCCGCCTATCCATAAAGTGGACTTTCTGTCCATTATAAACCGCTGCCTTTTGGACAGAACCCTTGTCCTGTCCATTTGGATGACTTTTTGTCCACTTCATCCACTTCACCCGAAATGCAACAAAATAGGCACAGAGGCCCAAAATTCGACACTTATGACTGCCAAGAGGTTCAAACGGGTCCACAGTTGTTGTTTGTCCAATTGGGCTGATGCTCGGGGGTCAGGAAGGGGGTCCTGAGCATAACCAGCAGTCAAAATAGGTGACCTGTTCGAAGATATAAGTTCAAATTTGGCTCTGATGGCCTAGGGAACTGTCCTGCCAATAGATTGGCATATCCCTGGGTTGGGCAAATGTTGTGGCCATTTCCTCCAAAGCGACTTGGGCTAGCCAGCTGAAATTTTAATTCTATCACCCTCTCACTCGAAGGATTTAACAGTGTGACGAAGCTGATTGGAGACATGTCAATTTTGGCCATATTTGGATTCTTGGCCCTCAGAGGCTCGTGGGCTAAAAATTCCGGTTTCTGCAATTCTCATCAAACATGGCACACTAGAAGCTCTGCCCACAATGTTTTATTACATTATTATTATTATTATTATTATTATTATTATTATTATTATTATTATTATTATTATTATTATTAATAATAATAATAATATCTAAAAAATTGAATCACATTTTTGAGGGGCTAGAGGTGCTTGAAAACTCAAGAAAACTGGTGAAAATTTACATATTTTATGGGTCTTGCACATGACTGTAGAAAAATGGCTCATTAGCACCACCCTACAAAATTTCAACAGAGTAGCCTTCGGCCTTCGGAGTACATTTCACCTACATGTACAAAATTCAGTAGCTACATGTAACATCCCAAGACTTACAAAAAATCCTCTCGGCACGTTACCCTCGGTCCAACAGGAAGTTAGCCATTTTTGAATTTTCAATTTTGGCACAGCTTCTGCCATTTACAGGCATTGTGCTTTAACAAACTCATCCAGGAGACTTCAAATTTGATCTGAGCCGCAGTTACAGACTTTGTCCACTTCACATACCTTACTGCAGGGCCTGGGTCCAGCCAAGCAGAGAGGCAGTGACTTTGGTTTACAATAGCAATACCTTTGCAGGTAAATGCTGTGCTGGCAATATCTTATCAAGTGTCTAACAGTGAAAAAAGTAGACAGAAAGTATTGGCACCTGCTATCTGATGGCAATACCTTGCCGTGGCTGCGGGTTGTGGGGTTGGCATCCAATGGCACTACGCGAGCCATTGAGTTATGCCATCGGGCACCCCCTCCAATGGCAATACCTGGAGAATGAGCCACCTGGTGGACAGTGGATGTCTTGCGCCGAAAGCACTAAAACTGAAAAATCGTAGCTCCAGGGGGGAAGGGGCCAGAGCTCCTGTTTCTCGACAACATCGATCCTTGGAAAGTCTAGTTCCTGGATTTTTAGGACCCCGGGAAGGCCCAAAAGGGAAATGTTAAGCTTATCCAATTACATTTTTGGGCCCCATATTAAGGTATTTGAATTAGACACACGATCTGGCAACTAAATCTTATCCAACAGTTAGCAGTGGAAATAAGCCAACATTAAATTATATTTTTTTTTACAGTACATGGTGTTTGGTACTTTAAAGAAAACACACATTATTATATCACTTCATGGCCTGTAACATTACTGGCTCACCTGCGGCACAGAACTATGAAGACAGTGATGGCAACTATGAAGACTACCCCTGCAGCAGCTGAACCAATGATGAGGGGGAGCTTCTCCTGGATACTGGAGTTATATTCCTCTACAGGCCATAAGACAGAAAACCAAGACATGCTAATTTTCACATTTTTTCGAATACGGACTCAATCCATGGCTGCAGTACCTTTAGAGTTACAAAGTGGAAGTTTCCAGAAGTGTTTTTCCCCATTCTGTATTTCCATTTCAGTTTTTTCTTTTAGTTTTCCGGAAAGAATTTTCTTGCTGAAAAGCACTTTGGGAGTTTTAGTTAACTTCTCTTCTAAATTTTATGTGCACAAGCTTGAACTGTCAATTATTTTTATCAAAGAACCAGATATTTTGTAACGCAGTTGTTAATCATTTGGACTGATTTAACCGTTTCATGCTGATCCAAGCTGTATAAGAGCTCCAACTGTGAATCACATAACCTTGTCTTAATTGAACTACTTCTGGAACCATAGGTGCCCCAAATAGCTCCTTCCACTTTGGAACCCTATAAGGAAGCCCCTGGGGCAAACATATGTGTACATTTAGTTGGCCAGTAAATCTGATTGTCAATCCTACCTTCGGTCATAGTTTGGAAGTACATTTTGCCACTAAAACGTCCAAATCCAGCGACAGTCCGAGCCCGAACCTGAAAGACGTAGATAGTTCCAGGCTTCAAGCTTCGTATGACTGCAGTGTTAGTCTGACTCCTTGTTAGAGAGGAATTCCACTCTGCCTGGTTCTGAAAAACATGCATTACAAATTATAAATCAAAAAAATAATCAGACAAATGGTATCTGAGGTGATTCCTGAGAGCATCAAAACTATAAATGAGGCACTAGACCAGTAAGATTATCACTGTCAAATGTGGGGGAAAACTGAGGAAGCCTGACGTTTATCATCAGCACTGATGTACCTTCTCATAGTACTGCAGTTCATAGTCCAGGATAACTCCATTGGGCTGATCAGGCTGGGACCAGGAGAGTGTGATGCTGTTAGGGGTTCTGCTGACCTGGTGGATGATGGACACTGCTGATGGTGCTGAGAACAAAATATGGGTGCGCAAAGTTAGAGGCGGTAGAGAAAAAATACTGACAGGCAGCAAGGCTACTGAAACTAAAATTACTTCTGAAATTATAACTTAAAATGAAACTTTTGGACCTAATCATGATTACTCATCAAATCATTGAGCAGTCATTAAAGTGAAGTTATCCCATGTAAAACTTGAGCCTCACCAGCCTGGTTAGTGGTGATGTTGACAGACGTGTACTGTGGTGAATAAGGACTCTGGTCAGACACTCCATTGACAGCCTGTATTTCAAAGGTGTACTGGGTGTGAGCCAGGAGGTCGCTGATGTGGACGCGGGCGTTGGTCAGTCCCAGTTGACGTGGGACAAACTGAACATTGTCTCCACAGCGGGTGCAACCACCCCGCCCACTGCCACAGCTCTTACATATGATGTTGTAGACAACATCTTCTCGGCCACCAACTTCCTGTGGTGGGCTCCACTCCAACCTCAGAGAGGTCTCATTCACAATGGAGATGACGTTTTGTGGAGCTGATGGAACAGCTGGAAGAGAAAGGGAAAAAACAAAATTACACTAGCAATGTACACTACACTTGTAATTGTAAGGCAGGCTTGCAACAATTACTCATTATTCTTCATTTGCCTCTACTTTCCCTCACTACAACTGCCTGCCTCTGCTGGGTTTATTTTCAATCTGTGCTATTTACCTAATCCCCTAAATATGGTACAAAACATGCACAAATATAAGACAATCTAAGGTACTTGGCAACTTGTTGCTGTGGTGTTTTGGAGAAGAACTTACATGTTAAGCAAACCAATACTGTGATAACTTTTTCAACTCAGATTTTCTTCTGATGAAGTTTAAGTTTCTGCAGTTGGTGCTCTTATAACATTTGTTTGTTCAGTGGAGAAGACGAGAGAGGCTATCCATGTCAATATTTCTCATGATTTTTGTATTTGTTAAATCCAGATTTGTTTTATTTTGTTTATTAATTTTTTAAAGTTTTTTTATTTAGGTCACAATTTTTTGGTGATTTTTTGTTTTTTTGACCCTCAGATTCAAGAGGAACAATGTGGCGCCTGGTCATGGTGCACTGGACCAGTTCTGTACCCTTGCAAAGATACTGTTGCTGTCATGAAGTCAAGTGCATTCTCAGTGGGTGCTGAGCTCTGCAAGTGTTTTGTCTCACACCTCTTCAGTTTGTGGTTTTCATGGTGTGCAGGGTGTTTGGTATGGTGGCCTTAAGACTACATCTCTATTTGCAGATTATGTGGGTCTGCCGGTTACATCGGGCTGTGATGTCCAGTGTACACAGGGGAAGTCTGCAGCCCAGTGTGAAGGGGCCAGATGAAAGTCGCCACCGCCAAGTAAACGAACATGGTTCCCTGCCAATCAACAGTGGATTGCCCCTTCAGGTTAAAAGTATGTCATTGTCCCAAGAGAGGGATTTCAATTATCTTGTGGTCTTGTTCACGAGTGAAGGTAAGATAGAATGCAAGATTGACAGGTAGATTGGTGCAGCATAAGCACCAGGACCTGCCTGTCCTCATCAATGGTCATATCCTTTTGGTATCGACCGAAAGAATGAGATCACAGATACAGCTGAAATGAGTTTGCTTTGCAGGGTGGGCCGAGATAGTGTTAGTGTTAGTGTTAGGACCTTGGACATCTAAATTGAATGGGGTCCGAGGAGGTAGGTTTTGATATCTGATTGTGAAACCTCTTATAAGAGTTTCTCTGAGCACATCCAACTAGATGGAATCCCCAGGGTAGACCCACAACACACTGGAAGGATTATATATCCCGTGCTGCCACGGTGACCTGGATCTGGATAGTCATTAGAAAATAGTTGGATGCATGGATTTTTACTTGACCTATCTGGTCTTCCCCCTTTTCAGTCTCAGGCACTACAGAACTCCCTCACTATTCATATGTGACACAGGATTAATCATGGCAGTGATGTGCATGACAGCATAAAACAGCAGCATAAAACTCAATTTCTGTGCTTTTTTCTCAAGAATAAGCTAACTACGTTGACATAAATCTAAGTACCCTAATGTTTTTGTAATGTTTGTGCACCGGATAGGTGTTTATGTCAAATGATATGAGTTGCTGTTTGCAGCTGGTACACTGCTATCCATGTATGTGCTTTCATGACAGTTGGTGTATACATACTAGTACAGGGCATCTGTGGAGGGTCGGAGTCAGTGCGGTAGTAGCTGTTACGACAGACACAATTAGTTGCCCCCTCGCTTGTGGTTCGACTGTTAATGGGGCACTGCAGACATTTATGGTCTCCCTGTGCAGCCTTAAAGAATCCTGATACACAAGCTTTAAGGGAGATATACAGTAGTGGAAGAGGGACAGTGTACAAAGAGAAAACAGAAAAAAGAGGCAGTAAAAAGAGTAAGCTTGGGAACAAAACATGTTATATTGTACAAGAGAAAGAGAAAAAAGGGGTCTTATCAAATCAATCCACAGTGCCATTATACTGTAACTTCATGTCATGTTTTCTATTGGCTGCTTCAGTGTGAGAACCATCAGTATTACTATTAGTCAGATTCCAAGATACTGTGTCTGGATGTCTGCATCTCATAAAGGTCAGTTCATTGAAGTGACATGTACTGGGACTCCTTCAGATGCTGTCAGTTCTGATGTCCATGGGGTCAGAAAATGTCAGAATGTGGAGCAGAGTAGACTGTCATGGATTACACAGGAGAAAGCAAGAAAGCTTTACTATTTAATCAGTGTTTTCCATAGTTTTTTCCTGAGTGAATATATGAAGACACCATGGAGTTGAATTTACTCCATCACAGTATTAAAACACAGAACATCATATGCCTCAAAGGTAAGAATTTATTGCAATGGAGTGTATTATGTTACACTGTACTGGTGTAAGTACTGTAAATAACTGATAACTGAACTCAGTGTATATTGATATGAAGGTATTTGATTAACAAATCCTGATGCTCAGGCCTAATTAAAGCTTGTCAAAGCTTGCCACTTCATTTTTAACCATAAAGAGAGAGTTTACTTTTAAAAAAAATTTAAACTACAATTTACATTGTGTGTATTTTAGGTATATTCACACAATACTTTGATCTGTAAACAGGAAGTGAACTGTATTCAACTTTTACTGAATATATTCAGATAGAATCCTTAAATGTAAAAGTTAAGTAAACGTGTGTATGAAGCTGTATACAAATGGCTAATACAACTTACTGGTTACTATATGAATGTCTCCTAGTCCTACTATTTCTATATAGCATGACATTAGAAGCTATCAGGGATGGTCACTTCGTTCTTGTCTGACTCCCCTGGGTAAGACAAGCCATCACTGAACTCAAAACAACTTTGCAAAAGATGAAGTAAGTCAACCTTGAAAAGGAGAGGTTATTTGATGGCATTGGTAACTGACAGGAATCTCAGCTCCGATTACAGTAGCTGTGACACATCTAAACTTTCAGTTGATCAAACAACAGCGAGGAGCATATAAATGATGACCAGTCTGGTTGGAGCTGACAGAAAGGCTATGGTAGTTCAGACAACCATTTTTTACAACTTTGGTGAGCAGAAAAGCATCTCAGAATGCACAACACAACCAAACTTCAGGCAGATGGGCTACAACAGCGGAAGACCATGTCAGGTTCCACTCCTGTCAGCCAAGAACAGAAATCTGAGGCTGCAGTGGGCACAGGCTCACCAAACCTGGACAGCTGAAGACTGGAAAAATGTACCCTGGTCTGATGGATCTGGATTTCTGTTGAGGCTCGCAGATGGTAGGATCAGAATTTGGAGTCAACAGCATGAATCCATGGACTCAACCTGCCTTGTGTCAACAGTCCAGGCTGGTGGTGGTGGCGTAATGAGGTGGGAAATGTTTTCTTGGCACACTTTGTGGTCCTTAATATCAATCAATCATTGTGTGAATGCCACAGCCTATCTGAATACTGTTGTTGACCATGTGCGTCCTTTAATGGCCATCTTCTGTGTACTTCCAGCATGATAATGCTCCATGTCACAAAGCAAAAATCGTCTCAAACTGGTTTCACGGACAGGACAATGAGTTCAGTGAACTTCAGTGGCCCCACCAGTCACCAGATCTGGATCCAGTAGAACACCTTTGGGATGTGGTATAATAGGAAACTGGCAGCATGAATGTGCAGCTGACAAATCTGCAGAAATTATGTGATGCAATCATGTCAACATGGTCCAGAGTCTCAAGGGAATGTTTCCAGTATTTTGTGGACTCCAAGCCGCAAAGAAAATTGGGCTGTGTTGAGAGCAAAAGGAGACGCTACCGAGCATTAGTATGGCGTTCCTAATAACGCGCCCAGTGAATGTATATCACATCAAACTCTATCTCATGGGTGAAGAGTTGTTTTACATCATCCTCAGAGGTCAGCATCAGTTCTCAAACATAACAGTTTGTCTGACCATTAAATACCATTAAATTCTGTTTTGTTTTATTTATTTATTTTAACAGTTATAAAATTCTGAACTTTTATTCTGAAAAGTAGTCACCAGACCAGAAAAATTGTTCTTGGACAAATTCAGCCTGTATCTTTCCAGGTCAGTGAACTTGGTCAGAAAGGTGATCCTGGCAACCATGTCAGGCACCAATAAGTAGGAATTAAATTCTATTATGCATCCTATTAAATACAACACAATAGGATGATAGAAGCAGTGCAGACTGAAGGTTCCAGCAGTGAATGCACCCTTTAGACCATTTCTGTGGAGAAGTGATTTGACAGTGTGCTTGGCTTAAACTTGAACATGTTCATCAACAGAGCCTGAGAAGTAACTTAATATTTATGGTAGTGCTATAAGTTGTAGTGCATATTACCATACAATAAATGATACATTATGCCTAGATGCCAAACTAATGTCTTTTAAATTAGGAATCCCACTATCCATCAACTTTATATTTTTAGTCCTGGTATTTTATCTTCATTTGAGTTGAAGTACAACTGCTGCAGAATGGAAGCGCATTGCATTCACCAAAGAAAGAGAAACTGGAGGCCTTATTTCATAATTATGTCTTCCATATCTTGTATAAAGATGTCATAATTATGAGAAAACTATACTGTAATTATGAGATCCTGATCTTGTGATTATGAGAAAAGGAAATCAATCACTGCTATTTAATAAGCTAGAAGCATGAGGCCTTACCTGATTTAATATGCTTTTATTTCCTCCTTGGTTTAAGACAGTGGGGGATATTAATGTAATTAAATATTGTGAATGTTATCATTATTAGTGTGGTATCCTATGCCTTAAGTGAATAACCAATCAGATGTCCTGATGACGTAATGTTATGTAAGTGAGGCTGATATGTTGATGGACGTGATGTAAAGCAACAGTATCCTGCATTTTTTCATCGAAGAGTTTATTTATAGGACACTAAAAGAGACAATACCACAAGCAGAACAATTAGTATGTCAGTATTGTGCAGGGATTAAAAATCCTTGATACTGTTCAGGAAGAATTGCCTGTTGTATATTCTCTACGTTTTTTGATTAGAGTGTTTAAGCTTTTCAATCCCAATGATCCACTGCTGGGCCAGTCAGTACAAACCTATGCTTGGCTGCCAAGTATTGTCCAAACTCACAGAACTTTTATTGTATTTTCCAGTGGAGATCCCAAAGATCTACTGATTTTTAAAGTTACCAAATGTGTCAGGCTGAATTCTGGGGAAATGTGCATAAAATGATTACATAAATTTACACCTGACGGAAGGGTGCAGCTAAAGTCTTGGATTTGGGTCATGTATCTAGCCCTGATCCTGTTAATTTGCCCAGTCTGCGTCTCTGTCCACCTCATCCACGTTCTCACTTCCTCATGCACCTGCATGTATATGGACCTTTTCAGACCTGCTGTTCTCCAATTGTCCACCAGATGTCCTCAGACTACCCCACCTGTCCCAGTCACTCGACGTCACTCCAATTTCCACCTACCCTACAGCAACCCATGTTTTCCTGCTTTTCCCAACCACTTGACTCCCTACATCCACCTGCTCACCTGTTTCCTATTCTCTAATCAGCTCACAGTATATATACTAGCCCTTGTTCTCCAGTCTTTTACCAGATCATCAAGTTCATATGGACTTGTGGTTTGCCAACCTGCCAGTTAGCTGTTCTTAAATCTCATGACTAATTTCTTTTACATGTCTTTTGTTCCTGTTGCCTGACCCTGCCAACCTGCCTGCATGCTTCTCTGGCTAGTGTGGATTACCAGATACAGTCGGTGAGTACAGGCATGATGGTAACAAATCTGATAACATCACGTAGATGATAGGACTTCAGCAAGCTGGAAAGGCTCTATTTACAATGGAACTGAAATAACATGAAGAGTGGGGGGTAAACAAAAGGTATATCTATCCAATTTACAGTTTCATTACAACAAGACTTTGTATTTGTTTGTAAAACAAATTTTAGAAGTCCATGAATAGTTTTTCAATCAACTTGACAATGTATAAACTTAAGCACTTTGCACCATGGTGCATCCAGTACAAAGACAGAAACATGGTATATTTAGCTTCACATGTGAACACGTGAAAATAAAACATCTCAGTAATCCACAGCTTTTGCATTAACATTTTCACCTTGTTCTTAACTGCAGCATTTAAGTGGGTAGCATCGGACAAACCTAATAAATTCCTTTTCCCCCTTAGGCATACTGCTGTGCTACCTTACTGTAGGTAGTTATGAATAAAATATTGACAAACAAGTTTTGTTTTAGAGAATGCAAGTGCAAACACACATTTTGACAGGCTATAGTAGTTTCTTTTTGTAAGTTTTTTTTTTTTTTTTTTTTTTTTTTTTTTAAATCATTTTCCAGCCATCTCATGTTGCTCATGAAGCGGTGGTTACCTGGCGATTAGCCATTTAGGGCCTGGGGATGAGACTCTGAACTGAATCGATACCACTCCCCTATCCCTCAGTAACTATTGACAAGGTTCTCTTTAGCAAGGCACCAAATCTCCAATTGCTCTGTGGTCATAAACAGTGGGTTGTTAATTAAACTGGCCAGCTTGAGCAGTCTGAGTGTGTGTTGTAAATGAAGCCAGATAAGGTTTTTTTTTTTTTTTTTTTAAATCATGCTCAGCAAAAGTGTATTGTATCTGATAGCAAAATTTCAAGACTCACCATGAGTTTCCTGTCAGTTATCAATGATTGTGTCTCAAAGATAATTAAATCAGCACTAAAACACAAAGCCTTGTTATAATGTCAGTACAGTACACATATCTGGACAAAGTGTCCATAAGTCAGGCCCTGAGGTACAACAACTTGGTCAGTTAGTCTGCTGCTGGTCTGGGTGGAAATATCTCAATAGCTACTGGATGGATTGCCATGAAGTCTTATACAGCTCTGTGGGTTTTGACAATACTTGGCAGCCAACCATAATTTTTTTAATGACATTTTATTCTAAATGAAATTTTCCGCTTCTGACACAAGAAGGTAAGCAGCATCCTCAAGAAGGTACAAATCAAAACTAAACATGAAGTCATATAAGAGAGCACTACTGGCAGACTCCTACCTCTGCAAACTGTACCATTGTCCACCGTCTCATACCCGGCTTTGCACATGCAGCGCCCGATGGGAACCATCCACTCCCCATCCCCATTACAGTACAGCTTAATGGGTACATCCACTTCTTCCCCATTGGGAACGCACACCCCTCTGGCTGCCACTAGTGAGGTGCTCTCTGCTCCAGATAGAGTCTCAGGAAAGACAGCGCCATTCTGGATTACTCTGGGACATTTCCTGTAAAACACCCGAACAGCGATGATTGACATGCAGGCACCATAATCCTGGAAAGAGAGGTAGAAGCCATTGCGTGAAACAGGTCCAAAACTCCGCACTTCACTGTTGATCTTCATTATGCGACCACCAAGATCAACCTGAGAGAAGCTTTCATCAGCTGCTATAGTGTCCACTTTAACCCAGGGGTTCTCCATCCAGGGTGGGGACGACTTAGTAGCTGTGTCAGAGTCAGACTCATAGTAGTACAGGTTGAAGGTCTCCTTGCAGGAGCCAGGGACATTGGGTATAGAACTGCAGTCACGCACTGAGAACTTCATCTGGACATGGATGCGCTGAGCACCACGGCGGCGGATGTATTTGGTGCGTACCCAGTTGTTCTGGCTGCTATCAAAGACATTGCACACCTGGTATGTTCGGATGGTGTTCATGTTTTCATCATAGCCGCTAACTTCTTCCCACTAAAAGAGACAAGAAACAAAACTACTGATGACGAAACTACAGTGACATACAACAAATACAAGTCCGAAAACAACAGATGTTGACTAAAGTTTTTCTTAAAAGTAACTAATCCTGCAACCTTAACAACAAAATAGGTAGTTTTATCATTGCCTTTAAAAATGACCAATGTGATCATTATGTGCTGTAGTTAAAGTGCAACTTAACAGCAGCTGAAAATCTTTTTGTTGACCTCCCAGTGGTTTAATTTCACTTGCATCAAAGAACACCTCTGAACACACCCAGAGGTATTGGAGTAGTAAACGGGCTGCACTTATATACCTTTTATATACCTCACTTAAAGTGCTCTAAGTGTGTCTCATTCATTCATACAGAAGATGGTGCAGCATCAGGTTCAGTGTCTTGCTCGAGGACTCTGAAGTACTCTGAGAGGGCACTCTAATTACTAGACGACTGCTCTGCCCCCTGAGCCATATCACCCCACACAAGTGCAACACACTTGTAACTTTCACCTAGGCGGGCAGTAAAACATTGGAAAGTGAGAAATTGGTGTAAAATGATGTAAATTTTCTAAAGGATGTGTATATTGAGAAAGACATCCACATGAGTTGAAAGTGTTGCTAGCTTACAGCTAATATATCTACTGCACAAACAAGAATGAATACCTGTATAATGCAAAGCTAAACTTTGCTTCACATTTTGTCTGAACACTCCTTAAGAGGTTTTCCAGCATTATGACAGTCACTTTAATTTCTCAGTCATTATTTGTATTATCCACCATAAGTCACTTGTCAATAAGTCATAGACGTAGGTCATTTTTAAGTGTTTTAGAATAAATAAATATCCAATGCTGGCATTTTTCTGGTGAGGATAGTCTCCTTGGACACCAAGGGTATCTGATATGCTTTGAGTCAAGTTACTTACGGTAAATTGCTTTATCTTATAAGTATCTTTTTTAATATTGTGTTTCTACTACTGTAATTGTCATATATGCAGTACATGTAAATCATGCACACATATTTTTCAAAAAGGTACATGGGTATTTCCAGATATAAGCCAAAAATTCATTTTTACTCAAAGACAGAGGAGCTGAATCATACTGAGGTGAGAGACAGACTACATTTTATATGCACAAAATATTACGGATTTTGCCTTTATTCCAAAAAAGACAATATTCCTACTAAACTCTGAACATGGCTAATGAAAATGAATATTCCAATTTACCTGCTGCTGTACATGTAAAACGCCCCCATGACGTACGCACTTCTAAAAAAGTTCGGCGTTGATATTTGCGCTAATTTTAAAAACCTGTTAATGTCTTTCATAATGTTTAAAAATAGGTGTTTCTCCTTCCATCCAGAAATGCGGGCTTTCCTTTTGGGCATGCATCTCTATCCCAGCCTTGCAAACTGTTATCTAGTTGGTTTGTGTACAATGCACAGAGCTGATCGTAAACATGCAAGAAGCCATAAAAACCCCACTTGAGATGCATATTCTGAATGTGCTGTATACATTTCCAAAGAATGCTCCTAACACTAAAATTAAAAAAAAAATTATATCAACATATCCAATCGCTTAAGTGGATTGCTAAATTTCTCATGTCCAAATATAGGCCAAGACCTACCATTCAGAAATATAAGAACCTTTTACTGAATAATAGTTTTTTTTTTTTTGGAACGTAGGCAACTAATTGAAGAGGAAAAATGGGACTGAGGCAACATTGATGGCCTCTGCCCAGGGAGTACAGATTAAATGCTTCCGATGCGTGAACACTCAATGGCTAAACTAAGAGTTGTTTAAATCCAGTTGTTCCACCCCTCCCTTAGGGTTGCATAAGGCCTTTTTCAAGTTTGGGTAGTTGCTTAGTTAGAAAGTCTCCGGTAAACGTGACAGTGCCAGTTTTCCACTGTTAGATCACAGTGATAACTCGGAAATTCTGGGTTTTTGTTGCGCACAGCAATAAAACCAGTGTGCGCACCATCAGTCGCAGCTTCCACTAACTTATGAATAGAGGCGTTGTTGTTATGCATGTACTATTGGAACTCGTATATGTCCTAATCTCTCGTTCTCTCCTTTTAATGGCAAAAGTGAGGAAATCTGAACAAACGCCATCAACTGTGCTGTGTCTGTCATGTCCACAAATTTGTCAAACTGCAGTGAGATGCATTCTCACAGTGTGAATTCCATCGAGCCACATCCTCTAATGACTATCCTTCTTGCCACAGTTGCCAGGGCAAGTGGCATACTCAATCTTTCATTTTTAATATAATCTCTGCTTTTACAGTCTTTAAAGTGCCAGCAGTGACAGTTTATCAAGCAGACTGTTGCCTCCTTTTGTAAATGTTTTTTTTTTTTTTTTTGGGACAAATGATTAATCATTTAAGTTGTTTTTTTTTTTTTTAATTTATATTAAAAAAAAAAAAAAAAAAATTCCAAACTTCACTGGCATCAGTATTAACAATCAATGTCATATCAGTCACAGGGGACATCTTACTGCACAGCCACTACTTTTACTACAGACACTTTAAGCATGTGAAGCTGATAATGCTTCTGTACTCTTCCACTGTACTTTTTATACTGAATGAAGGACTTTACGTGGTTATGTCATATTGATTTTATTTTTTTAGGTTCGTTTCATCTTTCTGTAAACAGACAATAAGGTTTCCCTAAACTGGAGCTCAGAGCATCAACGCAAGTTGGTCCATTGACAGTGAGATACCTACGAACTCACTGTCCTTTTGTGTGAGGCATTTCAACCAATAGAGATTGATGTGTATGGGTTTCCAGCTATCAATCAAAACACATTTTCTAGTGAAGTCACAACAGCTGCTGTCACACTGTAACCGAACATCTGTATATTGGCTACATGTTACACACTGTTCCTGGTGTCTTGGGTTGTACCACTCACCCCCTGTGATGGGTAGATTGCCCAGCCCAGTTCTGCTGTTGCTGTTGTTGAATCCATTAGTACCTCTGCAAAAGACAAAAATGAAAAGATCAGAGTTAGAAACAATTTTCATATATCATTCAAATACCATTTTACCTACTGCACTGGCAAATCCTTTTTGTAATTTAATTATTTGTAATTTTACTGGGATATAATTTGCTTCATATTTACTTTAAAGAGATTTTGCTTTTAAGCAAGCCACACATCATTTTCGGAAATTAGTTAATTTTTTCAGTACAGTTGAATACGGTTTGACAAAGGATTAAAGCAGTGGATTCCAATCTATTTTTGTTCTACCTAATTATTGAATCTTATATTTATTTATTACTGTCTGAGATAAATTCAGTATGTAAGATTGTACTTAAAGGTAGAGCAACAAGTGTTCCTAACGGGCCGCATTAAAAGTAATACTACAACATGCCTTTTCTGAAGTTATCTACATTTTGACTGGCAATACTTGTATTTAAAGTAGTTCACATCCACTGTGAATTTGATACCACAGTACAACCGGGGCTTCTAACAACATACTGTATTATGACACTTTACCTAAAATAAAGACCGCCCCCATTAACGTTATAAAAATGATTTTACTTTTATCAAACATTAAGCCTCTGGGAGAGAGCAGAAGCTCTACTTCACACAGCAAAGGCTATATATTTGAAGCATTAAGTAATTATTATATTATTATTATTATTATATTATATTAATTATCATCTTGCTCAATTTATGCCATACTATCACTGTTTTGGTAAACTAAGTCGTTCCTGGTAGATCACTTAGGAATATGAACAATCTAATACTGCTGTTTACCTGTCTCATAGTATTTTAATGAACTGTGCAGTGTTTTGCTGTCTGATAAACCTCAAAATTCTCACTGGTTCCTAGAAAAAACATGCCCCCTGCTAACAAAGCCCCTTGCATTTGCATTTTATTCTTTGTGCCTGCTAAATACCACAATTCCCTGACTGCCCCTCTGCCTGCCTGGAGACATCTGCTCTCTCTGTCACTGTATCCATAATTCCAGAAGTGAGGTCCATAATCTGTGCCACCCCCCTCACTATAGAGGACAAACCATATCAGGTGAAACCATGCAGCTAGTACAGTGTATCTAAAACATGTTCAGTTATTAACATCATCCTGGAAGTCTGCTGCCGAACAAAGTTTCTTCCTTCAGTGGATTTAAGGGAAGAAATGATCAAAGGAAATTAGTGGCTACAAATCACAACTCGTGCTTTTAATAGTTTTTAGGCAACAATGGAGCGCTATGGCAAAGAAAAATAAGCTAAATCTGTTTGTTTTTTTTTAAAAACTCTCATAGTCACAAAATTTAATCTATTAATTTGTGTACATGGACACATGAATTTTCTTTTCCCCATGACACTCAGCACAACTTTTAAACTATTGTATTTCAATTGGCAACACATGGTTCGAATGAATGAAGTTCATTAGTTGCTGTGGAGTTGCAAGTGAAATTGGGGTGGATGGTGGGCATAAAAGTGCACAGCTGTCACACCAGAGACCAGGGTTCACATCCAGAGTCCCATCTGGGGTTAGGTTTAGGCACCAAAGTAACTTTGGTTAAGGTTCAGGAAAGATAGTGGTTTTGGTTAAATTTAAACAAACACGTTGTGTCTGAGGTCACAGAACTTTTTTTTTTTTTTTTTTTTTTTTTTTAAAACCAGACCAGGATCTTCCACTAACCTTAACCAAATGCTTTCCTACTGTATTTAGTATCTGTGCTCCCTTCCCTCTGTGCCCGTTCATCTTTGTTTCCTGTGACAAGTGTTCCAGCCATTCCCAGGGTCTAGCTCTTGTATATTACTTTTTTTCAGGTTTTTTTTTTTTTTTTTTTTTTTAACCCTGCCTCTGCCTAGCCCTTTTTGGATTTGTTTGCCTGTCTGACTGCTCTTCTGTATACTGAACATTTTTGCTAAGTAAATACTGATTTTTGGAAACCCGATTCTGCCTCTGAGTCCTGCATTTGAGTCCCTGCGTTGTGTGTATGACATTATAAGCAGAGGCTGATATCCTCAATTTTACTCCCTAGTAAACTGAAAACACTGGATCCTAGACTTCCCATAATGCAACTTAAAAATAGTATTTTTGTTAGATTCTCTCTGCCTGGGAGAGAACTTTTAGTATTTTTCTCTGAAACATCCTTTATGACAACAGAACCCAACAACATTCTGACAACAACCACTTCATTGATTGGCCAGGTTTGCAGTGGTGAGAAAGTAGGGGGGGGGGTCTCAAGCTGTAAATTTTTACGTGCATAATCGAGTGCAACACCACAAATGCAGTTTAGGAGAGACTGAAAGTATTCCAAAGTTAACCCCATATGTGTAATTCAGTTTGAGACTACAGACACACATGACGACACAATTGTTGGAGGCAGTGGGATGCAACCAGGAGGAAGCTATGAAAGCAGGTGAGTTAACCCAGATGATGGAATGATGACATTATAGAACAGTAGGGCTCCTAATAATAGATTAAGTGATGTATTGTGTAAAGTTTGTGAAGTGCACCTTTATCTAATATCTTACACTAATCCTAAATTTATCCTTAAGATGTTTACAATTAGGCGTGTGAAAACAAGGGTTTTCTTGAGTTTTCACAATGGGGCAGTGGTGGCCTAAAATTTTAGAAGTGGGCTGATAACCTAAAGGTTTCTGGTCTGATCCCCGGCAATCTGGGTGCGGGAAGTGAGAAAGCAGTGCTTGGCCCTCCTTCATTACCCCCGCCCTACCCTACCACTACCCTAACTCCAGCTTCTCCTGTGGGGCTGACCAGCAGCCAGCAGATCGGACTGTTTGTACTGGGTAGCTTTCAGGTGTAAATGAGTGTGGTCAGCTCTCTCTGCAAAACCGAGTTGGGCTCTGAGTGAAAACTTTAATTTTTTTTCTACCTTTTTATTTAAAAAAAAAAAAATAAACAAAATAGTTACGTATATTACTATTTTGGACAGTGGCACAGTTTTCATAATTTTTGCCCCTGTACACCACCACGAAGGATCTGAAACGAAGCCATCAAGCTGTGATTGAAGTGTAGACTGCTTTAATTCAAGGGGTTTAAAAAAAAAACTAACCATTTAGGGATTACAGCCTTTTTTTTTTTTTTTTTTTCTCCAAGTGTTGAATTTGCATTTGGTAATTGCTCAAGGGAATTCTGAATATGCAGTCACAAGTTCTGGAACAAGATTCTTTGAGAGTAAACCAAGATTAACTTGTACCAGAATGATGGGAAGAGAAGACTATGGAGAAAAGGAACGGCTCATGATCCAAGCATACCACATTATCTGTCAAACATGGTGGAAACTGTGTTATGGAATGGGCATGAAAGGCTACCAATGGAACTGGGTCACTGGCGTTTATTGCTGATGTGACTGTTGATAGAAGTAGCAGAATGAATTCTGAAGTGGATAGGGCTATACTATCTGCTCAGATTCAGCCAAATGCTGCAAAACTGGGCAGTGCTTCACGGTACATATAAATAATGATCCAAAACATACTGCGAAAGCAACCCAAGAGCTCCTTAAGGTAAAGAAATGGAATATTCTTCAATGGCCCAGTCAGTCATCTGAACTTAACCCATCTGAGCATGCTTTTCACTTCCCGAAGACAAAACTGAGGGCAGAAAGACCCAATTACAAGCAGCAACTAAAGGCCTGGCAAAGCATCTCAAGGGAGGCAACTCAGCCTTTGGTGATGTCATTCAGGCAGTCATTGACTGCAAAGGAGTTTCTTCCAAGTATTAACAATAATCCTTATATTTATTATAATTAGATTGGTTTGTCCAATTACTTTTGGGTGTCTGAAAATGAGGGACTATGTATAAAAATAGCTTTAATTCCTAAATGGTATGTGATATTTTTGTTAAACCCTTTGAGTTGAAGCTGAAAGTCTACACTTCAATAACATCTTGATGGCTTTGCTTCAGATCCATTGTGGTGGTGTACGAGGCAAAATTATGAAGATTGTGTCACTTTCAAAACACCTACTTATTTAGCTGTACATCTCTTGAATAAACTGTGTGTATTGTCTGGTTAGTGGTCAAGCAATGACAGACTAGTCACAACAGTCATAGTGATTTTCGAAGGAATAATAGAATATCATTAGTCAGATAAATCTTGAGAAAATCATGAAATATGTTATTACTTCCTTAGGTTGTGGAAAATATAAATTAGCCCCATATCAGGTTTGTCATGGTCTCGGCCGCCACCATGCGGCAGCCCCTTATGTTTCTGGTGTTTTTTACCTTTGCTGTGTTTCCTGTCTTTCCCGTCTGTCTCTCTTTCTCTATGTGTGTATGTGTGTCTGTTGTGTGGGCGTGGCACTCCTCATTCCCTCCCAGCCTCCTGATTGGTAATCCGTCTACACACCTGCCATCCATCAAATCATCAGCCCTACAGTATATCTACCCTGGTTCTTCATCCACTTTTTGCCAGATTATTTCTTCAGCCAGTTTGGTATCAAGAGCTCTCGGCTACTTAGAATTGTGTGTTCTGAATTAATCTCCTCTTGTATTTTGCCCTGAGCTAACCACTGTTTCTCTATGCCTCAGGATCATCTCATGCTTGCCTGTTTGCCTGTTCGACTCAACGCCTTCCAGGCTAACCACACAGCTCTCCCCCACAAAACCTGCTCATCACCTCCGGCTTCCAGCTTCCCTCAATCCCCTGCTTAGCTACCAGCTCATTCCCCTGCCTGCCAGCCAGCCATCCAATCCTGCTCACTGCCTAGCCTTCATTCCCTGCTCTGCTCAGCCCAGCCATCTACCATTTTCCCCTCCGCCCTCAGCCTTCGCCTGCTGGAACCCTCACATCCCCACTTTTCATCAATTACCAAAGTTTTGCAATAAATGTTTGTGATCATCCTCACTATAAGTCTGTGCTCTGCAGTTGTTCACCTGTTTGACACAATGTTATATTCAGTATTAAATCATACATGTATGCAAATGTTTTCTGTTTTCTGTGGGTAAAATTAACAATTTTTTTAACTACTGAGGCGGGGGGGGCTCCAATACTACAAATTCACAATGACAACAGGTAGATAAAGAGCAAAGCCTCCAGTTTAATCTTTAGGTTGATTTATTTATCTTTGACAATGCAAATGTATCACATTTACACAACACAGCAGCAGTGAAAGAGCCTGAGCTGGAGTGGAGAAAAGAGTCAATAAGTTAACACTATTACATTGTATTCAGCATAGTCCACTCATTCATTCATTAAGCATTTGTGCCGCTGGCAGCAGAAAATGAAATCAAAGGGGGATTAGGATTATTCCTTCTAATTGACAAACATATAAAATGTGCAGTATAAAGAAAAATCACCTCTATGGTAATCTTCAAAATATTTACCATTAACGGACAATGACACACTACAGTGAGTGCAAAATCCTGTATTTTCCTGCATCAATATGCTGTCTCAGGATTCTCAAATGTAATGCAGATGTGGCAGAGTGAACCCTACACCTTGATTAACAGAAAGAAAAAGATTTTATAACTAACAAGCAGACCAGAATTAAAGTATAATTAAAGTATAATTAAAAGTATGGGTATTATGTTACATGTTTAACTGTAAATATATAAATTGAATATATATATATATATCCTTTTATATATATATATAAATAAAAGGTCTCCTTGCAAAAAGAATTATTAAAAGCTCCTTGTTGTCACCCATGTTGGCCAAAGTGATAAGTAAGACAACTTACACCAATTTGAGATGATAAATCACGGTGTAATTTATTTACTTAAGTTTACTGAAGTAATTGTCTAATGTATAAGTACAGTTCCTTTTCAGTCGGTACACTCAATACAACACATCAGTATGGGGAGTCCTCCCGAGACCAACCTGAAGAATATTTTTCAACATACCTGTCAAGGCCAATGAGATTGTTGCCTGCACGGAAGCCCTACCCTCCCTAAGGAGTATAAAAGGTGCTGCACACTCTCATCTCCTAAATCTAATTGCACTTCACTTTGCATAACCTGATTTGCAGGACACTTACCAGCTACTTAGTTGTCTGTTTCAGAGGTGAGCTAGCTTAGGGCGTTGCTACTGTAGCCTGTAGCAATAGCTGCATCTCCCTACAACCGTTTATCCCTTTATAAATTGTTTAGCCATGCTAACGAATTTGCCTGTTTGGCTCGCTAACTGGCCACTTTTCTCCACCACAGTTTACCTAGGTATTGGAAGATTGTGTAGCCTGCTAACAATCCCGCCATTTTCGCAGATGAAATGGCCCCAGAGAAAGGGCAAAAGACTCCCGGTGGGTCTAGTAAAGCTAGTAAAGCTGGTAACACAATTTTGTTCCGTGCCGCACTGCTTGTGGAATTTTCCTTTCAGAGAAAGATACACACGAAGCCTGGTCAGTGTGTCTCGGCATGTTGCACATGAAAGTGGCACTTACTAATTCAGAGTCTTGTGTGCACTGCCACCAGCTCCAGAAATCAACTCTGGAAAAACGTTCCTGTTGAAAGTTTAGGAGCTTCAGCCAGAGATCCCCTGTTATCCAAAGCCCTTGAACCCCTTGCAGAGGTCGAGCTTGAAGGGATGGAGAGCAATGTGGCAGGGCTATCTTGGGGCAAAGAGATGGATGATATCCTCCCTATCTGTGATATGGAGGAAGACCTGACTGATTTTGCTGTCTCTATCACAATATACAGCGACACATGCTAGCAGACAATGAGATATCTCTTGCCACCTTGGGTGGTTTTTCCAACGAGGAGACTGAAGATGGCAGTCATGAGGATGGAGACCACATTCTGCTTGGGCCAAACATTGCTTTGTCCCTAAGCAAGCTGTCACTCCTAAATAATCCCCAGGAGTGGGAGGGAGGAAGTGGCTGGTGAGGGACGCCTCATTCAGGACCTCTCTACCCACAAGGCAAAATGGATATCTTGCTCTTTTTCACTTAGCACCGATGTTGAAGACCCCACGGTTAAGCGAACGATTTGAAAGACACATATTTTCATGTCTCAATTCTACTGACACACAGGCAGTGTCTGCACTTTGCGTAAGAGGGTATTGTGTATGAATATCAAGTTCTGCCATCTGGTTTTCTCTTGTTCCTCGTGTGTTCATCTAATGCACCCTTGGCACCTGTCAGGAGTCAGGGCAACCTGACCCTCAACTACCTGGATGATCTGTAGATTCTGGCAGACTCAGCTCAGCAAGCCAGCACTCAAACAGCCCAACACATTCACAGTCTCTAGGGTTCATTATAAACCAAGAGAAAAGTCATCTTACTCCCAGCCCGAACATTTTCTTTTTGGGTCTCGAGTTTGACTCCATAAAAAAATCGAGCACAGGTATCCCATCAAAGGATATCTGCTTTCAATCAATGCCTATCGTTATATCGGCCAAGTCATGTTGTCACTCTCCATCAGTGACAGTGCTTATTAGGTTTTATGGCGTCAATGATAACATAAGTTCCCCTGGGTCTGCTGATGATGAAAAAGTTTCAACGTTGGTTTCAACTGAAACAGAGGCTCTCGCCTTCGAGGAGTTAGGCTGGTACGAGTCACCCCATCCTGCCTACATGCACTGCTCCCTTGGAGAGATGCAGCAAATCTCAACAAGGGAGCACCACTAGGTCGTATCTCCTCGTACGTGCTGCTTATTACAGATGCGTTGAAATGGGGCAGGGGAGGACCGTGCAGAAACAAATACATGAACAGCATTTGGCATGAGGAACAGGGGCAATGGCATATCAACCTGTTTGATTTTTAAATATGCAGTCTTCTTTACAAGATGGGTTTACTGGCGCATCAACATGTACTAAACTGCGACAATGCCTGCGTAGTCGTGAATATCAACAAACGGGGAGGATACACTCCATTTCCCTTCTCTCTCTCTTGCTCAGCCTTCTAATGTGGTGCAGAGCCCGGCTGCTGTCCCTCAGAGCGATGCATGTGTATATTCAAAGCATGGTGAGAGGGTTAATGCTCTTTTTGTCTGCCATGTCGGTTGGGACAGGATATCTCCTGGCTATCATCCTCTGGTGGTGCATTTTATGAAAGGAGCACTGCGCATAAGACCGCCATGTGAAATCATGGTTCCCAAATGGAATCTGGCGTTGGTTTTGGATGATCTATGTGACACGCACTTTGAACCATTAGAGTCTATTGGCTTAATATGATCTCATACAAGACCGCTCCTCCATTGGCTCTGTGCTCATCAAAGCACGTGGGGGATATTCACTTGCTTTCAGTTCACCGGTCATGTATCCAGTTTGCACTGGATGGCTCTAAAGTGACTCTGCACCCTAACCCAGCATATGTCAATAAGGTGCCAGCCAGGTAAATGGAATGCACTTATCTAATCTAATTGACCACTCATAGTGCTTTACACTACTGCCACATTGACCCATTCACACAGCACTTTTTCTATACAAACAGTGCTTTTCCACACACACACACACACACACCAATGATACATTGGAGGACATTTGAGCTTCAGTTTCTTGCCCAAGGATATTTTGACTACAGACTGGAGGAGCCATGTATTGAACCACCGATCTTCTGGTTAGTGGACAACCTACTCCACCTCCTGAGCCACAGCCATCCCCGGCCGCTTTGTGTTCATATAATGATCGGACACGCGAAGTGCGCAAAACAAACTAGTTATTTGTCTGCTTTGCTTAACTGGTGATGGGGAAAGTCCTCTTAAAACAATGCCTATCTCACTGGATTGTGGATGGAAGAATGGACTTGCCCGTTGGTGTGCATGCACGCTCTTCCAGAGGCATGGCCGCTTCCTAGGCACTTTTTAAGGGTGTTTCAGTGGACGATGTTTTAAGGCTAGCCGGGCTTCTCCACATACATTTATGAAGTACCAAGTGTACCGACCAAAAGAGAACTGGAGGTTATGCACATAACCAACATTCCCTGCGGAAGGGAAACAAGGTACAACACAGGTCAGCCCTTCAACGCCTAAGGGCTCAGGTAAATGCAGGGCAGATTGAGGAGATGAGACTGTGCAGCACCTTTTAAACTGCTTAGGGAAGGCAGGGCCTCCCTTGCCTGCAACAGTCTCATTGGCCTTGACACTCGTGTTGAAAAACATTCTTCAGCTTGGTCTCCCAAGGATGCAATCTCCATACTGATGTGTTGTACCTCGTTTCCCTCCCTCAGGGACCATTGGTTATATGCATAATCTCCACTTTCCACACGCATCTGAATGTATATAATATATAATAATATATAATAATGCATTCAATATCATAACTGATCTCAGAACAGTGGAAGCTGAGTGAAAGGCAGCTTGACTACAACACTTGTATATAGCTAGCTATAGTTAGTCACCTGTCAAAGATCCCAGGATCCTTGATCGCTTTAATTGATGCCTATTTTTCACTTTTCTAACTGGTCAAGCACGGCTTGCCTTGCTTTTCCTGAGGCACACCAATTTATCACACCAAACAATGCCATACTATACAAAACAAACAGGATATTTATATTCTAAATTCATGTCAACACAAAAACAATGCAACAGTTTGTATCATTAGGAGAATTAGTTACAACTTAATATTATTAATGTCAGTCTTGAATTGGTTTCTGTGTCAGACTGGAATGCAAGCATCCACTGTTGAATCCTAATGGCCCATTTTTCCGGCTGCTCGCTTCCTGTTAGTATCAGCAGCAATAATGAGGAGCTGGGAGGGAGTGGCGAGCCAGGTGTCAGAGCGGCCGCTAAACAGGAATAAAGAGGCCAAGAACACTGACCCGCAACGAATTCACACAGACTCAGCCAAGAAGGAAGCAGGAGAGACGAAGGAGACTCAAGATCTGAATGTGTCCCTGTTCAAAAGCAGTGGTACAGTCCATGGTGTTTTAAACTTTCAACACTCATTTACAAGAATGTTGTTTAGTTGTAGTGTTTTGCCTTACCCTTTAGTCAAATTTTGTGAAAGTGTTTCATTTTAGACATGTTCAGTCACTCAACATTTTCTAGTCTTGAGAGCAACACCCTTTATTAATTGGTGTAGAACTTACGGATACAGTACCTGAGTTTTGGTATTTGTACCATAAAAATACTCTGTTTCATAACTTACTCTGAGAAATATAAACGTTTTTTATGAGACTCCTTTTTTCTTTTAACAAAAAAAAGTTGAGGTTCTCAAATGATACATTAAATGTCTAAATGCAAGCAGCCATAGGATGCAAGATGTATGCTTTAACAAAATGGTCTAAAATTGGTTAAAATTTGATTAAAAGTTGCACTAATCAATATTTAAATATAGAAAATGGCTCAATTGACTATTTATAATTTGGAGTCAGAATCCAAAAAGTCTGTTTTTCACATTATGCAAATTAGGAAAAATTAATCATGGTGGCATTTATTTTCCATAAGGCTGTTTTGTAGAAAACATTGAGATGTACAGCCCTGGGTGAAAGTATTGGCATGCCTGAATTTTAGAATATCTTCAAAAATAAATGCAAATTAACCAATTTTGTATAATGAAAAATATTTTAATAAAATGTCCAAGGTTACTGAACAAAAGAAAATAAAAAAAACAAAACTTGCATAATAGTGAAATAATACAAAAACAAAATGTATCCCACAGACACAATTATTACAGCCCTTCGCTAATATTTGGTTGCAGAACCTGGCAACAATGACAGCATCTAAACATTTTTTGTAGCCATCTAGAAGCTTCTTGCACCCATCTGCTGGTAGTTTTTGCCGCTCTTTCACTGCTATCTGCTCTTTTAAGTTTACAGGAGTCCTTTTTGCAATGGCAGATTTCAGCTCTCTCCAAAGTGTTTTCAATGGGATTTGGGTCAGGACTCATTGCTGGCCAGTTTTAAACAGTCCATCTTTTCCTTTTCAATCATTCTTTTGTGCTGCTGGATGTGTGCTTTAGGTCATTGTCCTGCTGAAAGACCCAAGATCTTTGCCTCAAACCTAGTTTTCTGACACTGGGTAACACATTTCACTCTAAAAGGCCTTGGTAATCTTCTTATTTCATCATTCCTTTGCTACATTCATTGTCTCCAGTACCAGAGGAAGCAAAGCAGCCCCACAGCATGATAGAAGCTCCACCATGTTTTACTATAGGTAGGGTGTCTTTTTCCTTTTGGGCTTCATTTCATTGCCTATAAACAAACTGATGCACTGCATTCCCATAGAGCTCTACTTTGGTTTCATCTGTCCATAGACCATTATCCCATAAAGATTGTGGCTTATCTATGACCGTGTATAGTGGTTTCCTTCTTGGCCTTCACCGATGGAGCCCTACTTTGGTTTACTGTGCAGCGTATGGATGGGGCTGAAACCACCACTCCAGATTGCTCCAGGTCAGCCTGAAGCTCTTTAAATGTCTTGCATGGTGTTTTTTCCACAATCCGCATCATCCGTCTGGAACTTGTCTCATTGAGTTTCTTGTCAGCACCACGTCCTGGAAGCGTCTTAACAGTTTTATGACTATGAAATGTCTTGATAACGTTACAAACTGTTGAAACAGTGATTTCAAGATCTTTGCAGATTGTCTTGTAGCCTTAGGAACTGTTATGTTTTTTGATAATAACATTTCTGATGCTCCTAGACGGCTCTCTTATCTTTGCAATTGTGAAAAAAAAAATTGGAAATTATCAGCCCCTTTTTATGCAGTAAAACCATCATTCATTGGTTAATTCAGGTCATGTGAAAACTGAAAAATAAGCTCTGGTGGGTCTTATTTGTTTGTTATTTTGTTTGATTAACTAATTTTAATTAATCCAAATGGTGCCAATAATTGTGTCAAGAGTACATTTTATGTCTGTATTTTTTATTTCACCATATGAACGCGTACTTAAAATTCAATTGTGCCGATAATTTCAGCCAGCACCATATATCTGTGCCAAATTTCAAGTCATATGGTGTGGGGGAGTTGGCCTTTCAAATTATTACTTTTTTGGCTGGTAATTATAGCGCCACGATGAGGCCGTTTGGAATCATATTTCTTGTGAAGCAGTCATCATTTCCAATTACAGTGCCAATTTTCAAGTCTCAAGCTCGTTCCAGCTCACAGCAAATTGATCGACAGCATAAGATTGCAGACGTTGATGAATAGGCCACACCTACATTCATCAATCAATATGTCATGTCAGATTTTGCTTAATACTTGTTATATGTTTTTGGACATATCTTTCCCATTTATAACAGAATTGTGTATCTCTGTCCCACAAGGCTATATACCAAATTCTGTGCTGATAGAGTTGAAAAAAAAAATCCATTCAAATTACTTTTTTTAAATTATGCAAATTAGTAATATATCCATCATGGTGGACTTTTATAGTCCAAGAATCTTTTTTGTAGAGCACATTGCGCTGGACTTATATGTCAAATTTCAAATCAAGTGTGAGTGGCGTGGTCTTTCCAAAATTACATTTTTGGGCCTTAATTACAGCGCCACCATCTGGCCGATTGGGCTCATATTTCTTAGGAAGCACATAAATTCCAGCTATTGGGCCAGGTTTTATGGTTTTAGGTCATTCCAGCTCACAGCAATTTAAGCAGTGGCAGAAGACCAATAATGAAAATAATAATAATAACTAGACCTGCAGGCAGGTATTAACAGGGTCAAAACACCCTCACGCAATTCGCACCAAGCTGCCCATCAAGGTAATGCAAGTCGGACCTGCAGGCCCATGCACGCAATGCAAGTTTAAGGCTGAGTGCAGCACAGACACTGGAAAACATTCCACCAAGGTTGGAATACTTCTGAGGGGTATTCCAGAAAGCATGGTTAACCCTGCTTGGCATAAACCTTGGTCGTGGGGTTGAGTGAATGTATTGCAACTTACCCCAGGTTTTGGGTTAAGTGATCCGACAGGCATGAATGTCCCAGGATTTCACTTTCAACAATTTATGCAGATTGGACTTCAACCTAAGATGAGTTTGAAAAAATGTGTTTTACAAATTTTTCCGCTGTGTTTAAAAGCACCACCTAGTGGCCAATATACACCAAAATTTTGCATAGCACCTCAGTGTGGCACAGAAAACTACCAGACCAAGTTTTGTGTCAATCGGACAGACCGAACGTTAGGTTCATAAGTATTTGGACAGTGATACAATTTCGTATTTTTGCCTCTGTACACCACCACAATGGATTTGAAAGGGAGCCATTAAGATGTAATTGAAGTAGACTTTCAGCTTTAAATCAAGGGGTTTAACAAAAATATCACATTAACTGTTTTGGAATTATAGCCATTTATATACATAGTTCCCCATTTTCAGAGGTTCAAAAGTAACTGGACAATTGACTGACAATAAGTTTCATGGCCAGCTATGGCCTGTTCCCTTGTTGCTTCATGACAAATTAAGCAGATAAAAGGTCTGGATTTGATTCCAAGTGTTGAATTTGCATTTGGTAGCTGTTCATGGGAATTCTGAATATATGATCCAAAGAGGTGTAGATGCAAATGAAGGAAGCCATCATTAGGCTGAAAAAACAAAACTATCCTATCAGACACATAAACTTTAGGAGTGGCCAATTCAACAATTTGGTACCTTCTTAAAAATAGGGAATGCATCTCGTAGCTCAGCAGCACCAAAAGTCCTGGAAGACCACGGAAGACAACTAATGTTGATGAATGCAGAATTCTTTGCTTTGTGAAAAAAAAAACCCTTTACAACTATCTAGTCAGGTCAAGAATAATATTCTGTTATTCTCTTGAAAATCACTGTGACTGTTGTGACTAGTATGTCATTGCTTGGCCACTAACCAGACAAGACTGTTAACATAGTTTATTCAAGAAATGTACAGTTAGGTCCATAAGTATTTGGACAGTGACACAATTTTTTTAAATTTTCCTCTGTACACCACAACAGTGGATTTGAAATGAAGCCATCAAGATGTGACTGAAGTGTAGGCCTTCAGCTTTAATTCAACTTGGATGAAGATCCTTTGCAGTCAATGACTGCCTGATGTCTGTAACCCATGGACATCACCAAATGCTGAGTTTCCTCCCTTGAGATTCTTTGCCAGGCCTTACGGCCTTCAGTTGCTGCTTGTTTATGGGTCTTTTTGCCCTCAGTTCTGTCTTCAGGAAGTGAAAAGCATGCTCAATTGGGTTGAGGTCAGGTGACTGACTTGGCCTTTGAAGAATATTCATACACAGAACCTCAGTGTGGTACGGCAAACAACCTGCCCAAGTTCCGTTTTAATCGGACAGACCTATGTAAAGATACAACATTACTTCCTTTGTATGAGTACAAGTCTTTCTTGGTACAAGTCTTTTTTGGAGTATCAAAACCCCTTTAATAAGTTTTTGCAATTTTGCAAAAAAAAAAAAAAAGGTTTCCACCTGTAAAGTTTAGGAAATGCCTATATCACAGCATTCAACTAAATTCAGGGAATGCGTACACGTAATGATTTGGAATATGCTATGTACAATGAGGGAATTACTGGCCAAAACGTGCTTACCTTGATTGTAGCGCCATCTGATGATGGACATGAGTTATTTTTTTTGTGTCTGACGTGTGCCACATTATATACCTCCTCTGAGAATTTCACTGACATAACTTTTGCGGTTTATGCTGCAGTACTACTTTTACCAACAGAAGAATTTTTTAAAAATAAAAGACTGATTACAATAGGGTTCCCACCATTGTTGGTACTGGGAGCCGTGCTGCTTTGCAGGTTCAAGCTCATACTTTTCTGTGTTTAATTAGTACACTTGGTCGGGTGGAGACAGCATTCATTGTACTAAGCAAAGTGGTGTAACACTAAAGAAACAAAAGAAGATACTCTTCGCACATTTGTGTGTGTGTTTATATGTGCGTGCACACCTTCTGGTAAAAAGAGACAACGGAGGAGGAAGAGGCAGACAGAAAGCGGACTGATAAGATGCATGTTTGAGGTGAGCACCAAGACACTGTACTACTGAATCCCCCCCCCTGAAAGTGTGAGTGAGGAATTCGCCCTTGCTAACAAACCCTCTGTCTGTACAAAGACAGTGTTGGAACAAAGTGTGTTACAGCACCATTTGATGCATTACTAGGACAATACTGTACTGTAGGAAAGTAGCACGGGATGGCTGTGGCTAAGGAAGTAGAGCGCCACTAATCGGAGGGTTGTTGGTTCAATCCCCGGCTCCTCCAGTCCGCATGTACAAGTGTCCAAACCCCAAACTGCCCCCTGGTGTGAGTGTTTAGAAATTGCAGTATGTATAGAAAAGAGCGCTGTATGAGTGTGTGTCTGAATGGGTGAATGTAATATAGTGTAAAGCACTTTGGGTTACCGTTAAGACTAGAAAAGCGCAACATAAGTGCAGTCCATTACTGTATATTTCCATCAGAATGGTGAGGAAAAAGGCAACTAACAAAGGAAGACAGACTAGTTGGTCAGAGATTCATCCTACAGCAAGATAATGATCCAAAACAAAGACAAGCACAGTCTCCAGACTTAACTCCCATGGAGCTGGTTTGGGATAAACTGGACGGAAGGTGAAAGCAAATCAAAATGTGTGTTCACTTGATTAAAATTAGTTAAAAAAGAAGATTCCATGGTTCCTTTTTTTTAAATCTCCAATTGTATACTTTAATTTCAGAAACACTGAGAGATTGAGTTATGTAAATTTAAATAAAAACTGGAAAAATGGAGGTGTTCTAAAACCTTTTAGTGGTAGAGTACATGTTGGGTTATTGGTATTGTCTGCTACAGTGTAGCTTTATATGGGCAGATCAATACAATAAATATTAATACTACAATTACTGCATCTTTTAAAAAAATATTAATTGATTGATACAATCTATAGACATAGGACAGTTATGTTTTTTTGCACAAAAGTTCTTTTTCCATTTGCTCTAAATTGCTCCTATCCAATTAGTTAGTGAGATTAGCCAGACCTGTGAATTTTCCACCAACCGACTATATGCAGATAAATTTTGCCAACCAGACAGCAGGTGTTCAGAACAGCAAACCTGAAATGAAACATGAAAGAGAACCTTCGAAGACACAAGTTATTATATTTGTTGATAATGAAGTGCAGTGCATTTAACATGCAGGCAGGCTGGAATTGACTAGCGCTGTTGATGGGAGCTCGAGCAGGGAAATGGGGACAGTGTGGGCTGGCGAGGGTGAGAGTGCATTAGTATATGTTGCCCTCCTTTCCTGACTAGACATTCATTATGGCAGCTCCTCAGTCTCTGCAGTTTGAACACAACTGGCTCAACACAATATGCTGCTTGACAGCACTTGACATGAAGGAACTACTAAATGTCAACACTAATTGTATTTTATTCAAACTGGAACTCAGAGCACTAACTCTTAATTATTTTTGTTGGCTGTATAATCTTAAAGGGTTATCATTATTTTGGGATGGAATCTGTATTTCCATAAAACCTGTGTTGGATGCTTGTTCTCATCATACATTGTAGAGCTCACTCTGTCTCTTTCTCTATCCAATAATGGCTCCCTCCCCTTCCCACTGGCTCCATCTGTCCCTGCATCCCTGCAGTATATATAGAGAAAGCTCTTGTTCTGCCTTTCTCTGCATGATTCAATGAAAAGTAGGGCAAAGAGGAGGAGAGAGTGGGCCAACTAAGTCCAGCACACATAATCCTTGTAGGCTGTGCCACGCTCTGTATATGCCATGCTGGATTAAACCCACAGGGATACATCAGCGAAATTCACTTTGTTTTATGTCACAGCACTGCCTGCCATGCTGCTTTCAGCAGCAGCTTTTATACTCAAATACCGTGTTGTGCTTTATTCTGATTATTATATTATTTTCTTAAGGTATCAGACACTATTTAATTTTAGCCTAAATGCAATCTGACATCTAATGTTAAAGTGATGATGTAATATTGGATTTTAGATATGAATCACTATCCAAAATGGAGAAATCATATTTTCATACAGTTATTCACCACATGCTCACTGGTTAGTGCATCATCTGTTACTTTTATCTTACTTTTATCTCCTAATTATATACATTTATTTGTTGTTCATACATGACTGGATTACCATCCAGGCAAAGTGAACGTAAATTAAAGTAAAGTAACTGCCCCCTTGCCCCAGGGAATCCCAGGGGCCCCAAAAGCTAAAAGTCTGCTGCAAGTTAGTTGTATGTCATATGATTAAGTGAGGATTTGTTTAAATTTTAACACTTACCTACGATGTCAAATAATAGGTTCTAAATGTTGTCTAATCTTGTGGCCCATATTGTAGGGCGGATACTTTTCAAAATGTAGTGTTTAGTTTAGTATTTAGTAAAATATTATCACATGGTGTATATTCTCTTAAATAAAGTTGTGCTTTACTGCCTCCCACTAACTGACACAGTCTGTGTAGGTACAGGCACCATGGCTGTATTCAAGACCACTCAAGTTGAGCCAGTAAAAAGTCTAAGTCTTAGCCAGAACTAGTCAAGCTAGAGAGGAAAAAAACAAAGAAACAAACAAAACAAAAAACCCCAAAACAAAAACAAAAATTGTCCATACAGTCTTCTTCATCCTGTTGTCTTACAAGTGTTTAAAGTGAGAATGAATTATGATGTAACTTCTATATATATCTTCACTAGGTACATTACTTTGGATTTAGAAAAGTCTGAATGTGACAGGAACAAAAAAACAATTTTAATCTGCCTAAATGTGATTACAAGAAAAGAAGTATACTAGAAATTAAAGAAGCAAGAAGTTAGAAGCTACTATGAAAGTATGATATCTTTCCACTCATGTGCATAGACCTACATGTCTAAACTGAGGTGACTAGGTCGCTACATGGTAAAGAAGCACTGTGGAAAATAAGAATTATCTGCACTTGTAAATAACAGTAAAGAACAGTGCTGTCATATTGAAGACATTCGCATCTCTGTGGGGAACTGGCAGCTCAGTGACAGAAGAGCCGGAGACTGGTGGAAGAGACTGAGACAAGTCCAAGATAATTATAGAAACATCTGGAGACCAGACTTGAGACTGAGGTCAGACTTGAGTACTATAGCACAGTATTACACAGAGCTCACAGGTTGGATTTGGGGGTGGGGTCCAGAGAGGTCCAACATTTTGATCCACCCATAATCTTAGTTACAATGAAAACTGATCTTTTCTCTCTCGTCTAGTGTACTTCTATTGTCTTTTGATCATATGCCCATCCATCCTGCTAATTCTCCTCAGAGCTGTTGGGGGCAGAACACCTCAAAGACCCCATCTGATTTAATCCTAGAACCTTTCTACATTTAGTTTCTCTCTTTTGATTAGAGGATATTTTTGGAAATTATAGTTTGGAAAATTTGAAACCGGAAGCACAAAGTTTGGATTCTGAGGTGAGCTAGAAACTTTTCTGAGAGCAGCTGACTTCAGCTTTGACACAATAAATAGCAAAAATCCTAAGGGCTCACCTTACCACTGGGCCCTCTGAAACATCCCGATGTTTTAACTTCTTCAATTCGTGCCTTTCAGAGTAAAGGAAAAAGCAAAGAAATATTTTGGATTTGTTTATATGTGTCAAAGTAAAATTTATATAAATAACTGAAACTCTATTTCCACCTAATACGCCAACAATAAAACATTCTGTAGCCAACTAGGCGATAGATGGACCAAACAAATTGCTCTAACCAGTTTAAAATATGTGAGTCAAATTCCAGAATATTGTCATTTAAAAGCATAAATCTTGTAGGCTACTGATTTCCCTAAAATGAGTGTGGCTTCAGTTCCCTTGTCAGAACAAAGCTCTTGTGAGCTGTGACGTTCACAGTTCTTATTCTCCCTCTCACCTTAGAACACACCTGATGCCCCTTTTGTCCATTCAGATCCACTAGGTTATTGGATATATTGACACACAGACCTGGTCCTCAAAACCAAGTGGTCCTGTGAAGCCCTCCACAAAGACGTATTCTACTCCAAGCTGTTCTAGGATGTGTAAGCTGCACTGTGTACCAGGGGGTGAGCCCTGACACACTGCCAAGGGAAGTCATTCCCACCACCTGAGACTGTGCCCTTCACCTTTTGGTCATAAAAGTAAATTACTGAATGTACTGTATACCAACTAGTATGTGAAGAGCCTCAACTTCAGGCTGAGTGCTCTGCATTCAGAGTTCAGTGTTTACCTAATGTTAGTCCACCTAACCCCCATCTGACAGAACTTTGATACTGGTCAATAAAACATATATATGATATTCAGTGAAGATGTTTCTAAATGTTCAGTTCTATTAATTAAATTAGGTTTAATGTATAGACAACAAGAATGATATAAACTTACACACGTAAAAACACAGGAAAATATAATTAAAGCGTAAAAATACACTTTGGTTCACATCACTCGGTGTATAGCAGGAGCTTTGACATAGCCTGTGTGAGACAGATGAGTAGTAACACGTTTCTGAAAGGAGGAACGACTACAATGACCAATAACACAGATTTCTTTATTATTTTATTTATCTATTATTTATCTTTCATGTGAAGGATAACTTCACATGAAAGCATGAAAGTTCATTCCAATCTTCATTTGCTAATTAAGACTGTGTGATACGATTGAAAGTGCTGGAAAAAGGTGGTATTTGGACACTGAGTTGGGATTGTTTTGTTGAAATAATATCTAAGACCAACAATGAAATTTGACGCTTAACTTTTAACCAACCACAGACATGAAATCTGGAGACCACTATGGATGAAGTCCTAACAGCTACTGTACTTGCATGTCGACACATCCATCTTCATGACAACTGAGCAAACCTCCACTGATGAAGACTGTGAAAACTTTTGAAAAAAGCTAGCAAGTGGACCATGAGTTGGAATTGTTTTATCAAATGAAGTGAGTAATATTACCTGAAGGCATCAGCATTCCGTGATAATAAAAATCACTCCTATCAGTACCAGGACCTGGGAAGTAAACATTGTGAAAGTTAAATCCTGTGCGAATCACTTTTGAGTTTCTTTCTCATCTCTTCCTTTCACTGTAAATAAATAATTTCTTTCTTGCCCATGTCATGAAAAATGATAGCAGTAGTGAAGTCTACAGGGCTTTGAATGTTTTTCTTCTGCCAGAAGGTTTGAATGAAGTATAATTGAAATAGCTTTTAATAACACAAATCATAGTAGGGGTATACTGATACTAGGTTTTCTCTGCTGTCTAATATTATTCATCATCTATTAAAATCTCATCTATTTTTCTCTCATCATGGCATTAGACTGCTGGATAACACAGTCAGTGCAGAGACTGATTGAACAGATGTCACATGGGTTAAATCTTCTGATCTCCTGAGGAAAAAGAATATGCTTCAGTAGATTTATGCTCTCCTAAAAGTTATGCTTCAGTGGAGTCACAGTCTCTGTGTCTTTTTGGAAAAAATACACTGAAGTGCGTGTGCCTTTTACCTTTGGAGAAATGAAATGCCAACCATAAGCAGACATGATGTGACTACAGGTGGATTTCTAATTCTTTTTCCCTTTTCATTCTCTGTGAATTTATAGGCTTATTTTACAAATAATGTTGCAGAGGGAAAATCTATCTCTGAAATGCTGAAGTGAAGGTCAAAGGGTTGATGCTCTGGGAGCACCCATCTGTGCATGTGCTCAGCGAGTTTGACAGAAGAGATATATGTCATATTATATTGTGACATATAGAGGGGCCAGTAAATAAGTATTTAGACAGTGACATCTTTGTGTTGTGCTGGCTCTGTACTCCAACATATCGAATATAAAATAAAACACTGGGCCTCATGCAAGAATCACTTGTATGCCTTAGTCTGAAAGAATTTAATATATGTTAAAGATTTCAACTGAAATAAAAATGAAATAAAGTGTATTAATGTAAAATAATATGCTGTTCACCATATCAGTGTACTATACATTTTGGTTTCATTTTATCGGGATGGACAGTGGTAGTAAAAGACTTGTCTTTACTACCACTTTACTACCAAAGAATTGTCTAAAAGGTAGAGCAGAGAGGTAGTGCATAATGAGAGAAGCTCTGAAGGAAAAAGTAGCTAAATGCCGCAAAATTACACGGTCAACAAGCAATTAGCAAGAGTGTTAAAAAAAGAAAACGTTAACAGGGCCACCCATAGCATCTGTTACTATCACATAATAAACCTGAGTTGATACCATGTTTTTAAAAAAAACAGATGGGCATGCGGTTATCATCTCAGGAACTGAACTGAAAGGTAACTGGACAAGTTAGATCTAGACTAAACATAATTAAAAGATAAACCTACTTCAGTTAAATATTACTGAAGACATTTCAGGGACAAGCTGCTCCACAGTGGACACAGTCTGGCCATTGATTTGACACTACTTTAGCTCTCTGTCATGGTGAAGCGACCATAGGCCAGTGAAGAACTGGGTCACGGGCTGTTTTGATGCTCGATGTTTTCTGTTACTGCTCCCAGAGGGGAAAAAAGCACTGTGGCGCTCCTAACACTGAATATTGATTGGCTTAGATAACTGACTTCCACTGAGAAATGTCAGCAAAGGGCACTGAGGCCAGGCATGCTTCTTTCCAAGAACAAACAAAGAGTGTCACCTCTAAGGAATGAGGACAAATGTTAGGTTAAGTAACTTCAAATAATACTTCTAAGGTAGAACTTAAATTTGAATTCCTCCTAATTTTTTTTTACAAGGAAATATGAATTATATTGATATTACAGCTTTTCTTCACATTTTCAAATGAGTATAAAAACTTTTTGCAAGTATTTGTGAAAACAGCGTCTCATCCTTGAGCCTCTGAGTGGGTATGACATCGGTTGACTCACAACTAAGAGCCAGTGTTGTTAGGAGACACACGGTCAATTTCCATGGTATGCTGCTGACTGGAGAACATCATACTGTCGGATTATCAACCATTAGCAATTTAATGTCTGTCCTTTACAACAACATGCACTTGGAGGTCCCAGTGCAGTGTTGTCCTGGGGGGTAGCTAGCATTAGCTGTGTTCTTTCTTAGGTCCACATGTTGTGGTGGAAACTGTCCAGACTGTCAAAACACACAGTAACCAGTATTCCTGTGACCTCAGGACTCTTAGATTCATATCATGGAGTAATGTGCAGTTCACATACTAATATACGGAGGATTGAGGTCAGGTCATATGGGATGTACTGTAGAGATGGGATAGATTCTCATGTTTATGATTTTGAACATTCACATTATTAGCTTATGCTCAGTAGCCTACTGATGCTCTTGTACCCTTTCCATCTTAATAAAGTTTCACAATCTGATTTCTTACTTGTTCAGGCAATTTCTTACTATGTGGAGCCATGTTGCATTAGACACAATCCAGGCCAAAACTGAGAAAGTGATGGTGTTCACAGGTTTTTTGCTGTGTTGGTCACAGGTAAACTGCCTTTTTGTTCCAGTAGTCATAGGTGTATTCACTTTTATTGCATTGTGGTGCGTTGACAGTTTTGAATCATTAAACATTTTGGTGATATAGCGCAGGGATGTACTCAGTTTTTTTGTATATTGTATGACCTTATAGCAAAAAAAGAGTTCCAAAGTTGTTACTACCACTTGATATGAACACTATATTTACAAGACAGAAACTCATAATCGTGGTAAAGTTGACATGAACGTTGCATGAGCAACTGGAAACAATGGTGGACCTTAAGCTGGTTCAAAAGTATTGTAGAGTGATCAGAACTGCCTGTTGGGTTACTGAAATTAAAGTTATATAACATTTCAGTGCCGAGCAACATTGTTGTCAGACCAATGAAATTACATTACAAAGATCATTAGATACACTGAAAAACATCAATATAAAGGGTGTTGTCACTGCAATAAAAAAAAAAAAAAAATTATATATATATATATATATATATATATATATAAATTGAAGACATTTCTTAGCAAAAATGAATTGCAATTTAATTTGCACTTTAAGTAGGTATTTTTGTACATGAAAATTATGTTTTTCAGAATAAACCATCATCTGTAAAGATGGTGGGGAACAATCTTAAATTTAAAAAAAAGATAATAAACATAAAATGTGTCATTTAATGACTTCACAAAAACACTAGGACCATCATCACATCAGGCCCCACGATATTAATTCAATGAAAATAGGAATACATTATTCAGCCTCTAATATTCCTCCTGGAGGCTGATGAGTTTTTTCTGTCAGCACCATGTACTGTATCTAATCACAAGTCTTCCTGTTGTGAATGAAACAATAATCACAACACTGTTTTTGTGTGAGCCTCTCAAGGAGAGACAGCTAAGTATGAATGGCATTAACAACACAGGCTGGTACAAGACATTGCAGTTATGTGCAATACAACGCCAGCTGAGAGGCAGCCAGGAGGTATGAATCTCTGCTGGATGAGCACTGTGCTCCACTGCTGCAAATGTGCCCTTCCAGGTAAAAATAGCTAGTGTGTGTGTGGATGAATTAAGAGTGAAAGCAGAGCACAGAAAGGTGGACTATAGAAGTCAGAGCTGACTAGATGGCCTGTGACATGGCTGCAAAACCCAGCTCTGAGAGGGCTTACATAGTGCAGTGAAGGGAAGACGGCAGCAGGGCCGAGGGAAGTCGAACCCTTGTCGCTGTTTCAATAGGTTAGCTGTTTACTTCAGCAGGAGTGATCCTGTCTGCTGACTGGTGTTTATTCTGCTCTCCAGTCTACCAAAATAATGATGGCCAAATACTTTTCAGTTTCTATGTGCTCAAAGGATACAATAATTCTAGTTTAGTTTAAACTAGAATCAGTTTGTAGCTTATTTTCAGTCCATCATTTCTATCAGTAATAACAGGGGCCAGGATGACATCATAAAAAGAAGAATGACGGGGGATCAAACCCGAGTCGGCAGATGATCAGACAGGCTGGAAACAAACCTCCAAGTTAGCCAACTGTACTTACTGTAGCTCTGTGCTCACAGTTCCTGTGCAGTGAGGAAATAATCACATTTCAGGTGCACTCACTTTCAGTTTGACCTCCAAATTAAGCGGTTTGGATATTCTGGATAAACTGTTGCCTTGTTGGAACATCAAGAACTTCAATCCTCAAATTGCATTAGTAACGATAGTTCATTTTCAAAGTGGTTTCTGGGGTGGAACGTGTGACCAATTACTATATTAATGTGTTATAATGGTGTCAAAATACCCATAACCTTAAACAACTGGCATATATTGTGTTTGAAGTGTCTGTATCAGCTTGTTCCACCTCTTCATTAAAGTTACACACTAAATGGTCAAAGGTATGTGAACACACTAACATTCTAAACATATTTGATAGTTGTATATGTCATTCAGTTGGCTGTTTTTCTGTTGGCTGACAACATCTAGCTCACAATCAGTGTTCCACTCCATCCCAAACATGTTGGATGGGGTTGAGAACAGAGCTCTGCGCAAGCCAGTCGAGTTCTTCCACAACAAACTGGGATGAACATTTCTTTATGGACCTGGCTTTGTGCACAGGGACACTGTCATGTTGAAACAGGGAATGGACAAACACCAACTGTTACCATAAAGTTAGAAACACACTATTGTCTAAAATATAAGTCTATGCTGGAGGATTTCACTTCATTGGAACCTGATCCAGATCAATAGTACCACATGTTTCCACATAATTTGGGCAAATACTGGTGTATGGTGCCTCCAGAGAACAAGCTTCTGGTAGCCTGGCGTGTTTGATACGATGACTGACAGAGTGCCACTGAAGCGTTTTCCTTAACAACCAAGATGGCTGCCGCTGATGTGAAGAGGTCTGTTGAATTCACTATGACGAGAGTATTAAACAAATTGGATGGTATATTTACTCAAAGATTAACAAACAACTTTAGTCTGTTTACACTTTTCTATCGTTCTGAAACTACATTAAGCACATTTCATTGCTCTGATTGATTGTAGGTCTATCCAATTGCGTCCAGGGGCATTTTGGTCTGCAACCGTTAATAATGCCCCTTGGAAAATGAAAATGAATAGGGTCTGGAATCTCTCGGGGTCTGGAACCTCTTTGGAATCTCAATTCAATGGGTCTGGAACATTACAGTTTAACCATTTGCATTTGCTAATTAGTCTATTACTCGTTCACTAGAGTAGCCAGGCTAGGCTTCTGGCAAAGAATGGATGTCAATTTTGAAGACATTAGAAGAACTTATTTCAGGCAAACAAGCACATTAAACTGCTTCAGCACTGTTGGGATTGCTATATAATGACACTTTCCAGCCCTCCCTCAATTCATCAGCACTGGAGCAGCCTGTCGTCTGATGATCGCAAATAAAGAATTTGGCTTCCAGCCTGAGAGAAAAAACTGTGAACAACCTCAAATAATCACATCACAACTATCTAGACTTATGTTTCTGTCCTCCAACTGAAATGACCATATAGGTCTCTTGTCCCTACGCTTGGATACGACCCATAGGACTGTACCAACAGCAGTTGTACTGAACCTTTGTTGTTATGGTAACAATAACACGACCTGTAGAAGCATACCAGCAGAAGGTGTACTGAACCTTCGTTGTCATGGTAATAATAATACCCGTTGTTAAAGTTGTGTGAAATTTCAGGGTATAATTAGGTTTAGGGACAAAAACAAGTAGGTGAGTTAAAGGAAAAGGTCATGGTTTAGGTTTAGATAAGCGCTTCCTTTATGGCAGATGACCTTCTCGTCATGGTTACAATAAGCACATGGTTAACAAACAGTGGTTTCCTGTGTAAAACTCCTGTGTTTTGTCAACCCATCCATCCACCCCAACCTCCTCCAAACGTGGACGTTGTCGCTCTTTATACTACATGACGTGACTTCCTTCTTTGCTCCCGTCATAATTACTGCGCAACTAGAGGTCGCCTAACAATAAAACTATGGGTTGTAGTATGCTTGGATGGCTACTATATATCTATCTAGCAATAGTGTACTTTATTAATACCAAATGGAAAGGTGTTGCAACAGGCAGCCATCACATCTAGCAGAGACAAGATGGCATGCTAAATTTGTTTTAGTAAAACAAGGTATCATGAAATAAGTCACACTGGCATACTACTGATTTCAAACCCAAGACTCCAGGTTTTTATGGCTGCAGCATTCCATCAAATGGAAATATTCTAGTAGTATTGTGCATCATTATAAAAACATTTCCATACATTCAGCCATAGTTGTCTCTGAAAACTAGCCTATGGGCTGTCCACTAAAATTTAAGATAAAGTTCAGTGGGTTTGAACTGACTGACCCGCAGAAGGTCATTAACGTGAAAACAATAATACTACTAATAATTCAAACAAAATTGAGGTTATGTATGGGTAGATGGGTAGGTCTCCATTCGTGGATATCTTGAACATCCAATAATTCTCTGGTCTCTACTCCCTCTGTGCCTGGTATCTTTACTGTACTTGGATCGTGGAGGTTCACTAGCCCAAAATCTTACCAGACTAAATTAAAGAACTACACTGACCTCGTGTTTTTCCTGTTAATTTGGCCACTATTTACTTACAAGTGTTGCGTACGCGTTTTGCACACTTAATACAGTATTTAAGCCTATTGCAAAGGAATATAGTAAAGATCTAAATAATAATAATAATAATAATAATAATAATAATAATAATAATAATAATAATAATAATAATAATAATAGACCGTCATATTGAGCCCAGTCGATACAACGCGACTGCACTGATGCACATTCCCGGCGGCCTTTACTGATGTGAAATAAGGAGAAAAAGAAGCAGATTAATTTCAGCCTAGCCCACTAACATGTTTGCAGCCTCAGTCTTTCACAGTGCAGTCAGCTTTAAAAGAGCCACATTCAAACACGACTTCACTATTTTCCACCAAAGCCGTGGTCGTTCGTTTTTGTTTTGTTTTTTTGCCTCACTGATGGAGCTCTTCTGTCCCTCTCTCATCGCACCGCGCCGTCCACATACATTCAGCCATTCATATTCAAACATGAGTTGAAGGCCGGCCTACCTTCTACAGCCCATACCGTTGGCAGTATCCATAGAAAATATAAGATATCCATAATCATTTCAGGCATTCGACTGTAAGAAGCCAATGCGTTCATCGCGCAGCCGTCCAGCAGCGAGCCATTGACTGTGGATTCATTCAGAGCCGCAGAGCATCATCATCATCATCATCATCAGCAGCAGAGGGATAAAGGCTGAGGAACTGCTGCTCAGGCCAGTTTGGGCGAAACCAAAAGGAAGGGGGGTGGGATAACCCCGGAAAAACGATACAGCACCGGCATCCTGCTGCACCCACTGACGGATCCAAATGCAAGGTTTACTCTTTAAAAAAACAAAAAAAACAAACAAACAAACAAAAACACTACAATTCCTTCTGGTGTGAAATGAAGCGCTACTGTATTATTAATGAGCTACTTGTTTAGGAGAAGTTGTAGGTCAATCCAGAAATGAGAGCAGTTATTTATTTACAGCGGCGGAAAGTAGCCTAAGTACATTCACTCAAGTACTGTACTTAAATACATTCTTTTAGGTATTTGTACTCTAATTTTTACTTAAACTCCACTACCCTTCAAAGGGAAATACTGTATCTTTTATAGTAACTAGTTACTTTTTGGATTAAGGTTTTACATAAAACATAAGTTTAGAAAATATAGATAATAATAATAGTAACAAATAGTTAAAGATTAAATCAGTAGCTCATGACATATTTGACATGTGTGGCCCCTTACAATAAAGCTGTGTCTAGCTTGGGCCCACTTACATTTCAGAGTTCCATCAAAGAGACATTTACCCTCTAAACTCCTCAATTAGTTTCATTTGAATAACTGAGGCCCAAAGTTAATGATCTTGTATGCTGCTCCAAAAATAAAAGTTTTAGACCACTCTTCATTAAAAGGAACTAAAAAACCCCCCACCTAAAACACTGAAAACTTCCCAAAAATATTCTTCAAAATGGTTTCCACCTCCCACAGAGAGAACAGTCATTAGAAAGAATGTGATGGATTACTGGAGATAAAAGAAATCACTGCTGTAAGTCACCTGTGTACTTGTTTAAAGCTAGTTCATAAAACACTCTCCATGCTGCCTTAACAGTGTGACAGAGTTTCTATTTTACTATTCAACTTATTTTTATTTAAAACTTTAACATAACATCTGTAGAACTTTTCTCCTTTCACAGTATGCAGATCTAAATCTGGAAAGGGACCCTCTTTGTCCGGCACTTCCTCACCTTCCCTGTACATTCTCAACATCTCATTATCAGCTTTTTCTGTGAGAGTGAGTGTGAGACTGAGAATAATGTGGATAAAAAAAATTGGCACCAAAAGTACACTGAAGTCTCTTCACTGAAGGGAGAGGCGTCTTTCAGGGCAACAGCTGATCTCCAACTCTATTTAACATCTACTTTAATGACCTAACAGTACTGCTGGACTAATCTGGAACCCCGGCTTAACCCATAACAATAAGGACTTTGCTTTGAGTGTTGCTGTCAGCCACACAACAAGGACTATAGCCGCACCTGGACCTCCTGGAGCAGTACTATCAGAGCTTGGCCCTGTCAGTCAGCTTTAACAAATCTGAAATCATGATCTTCTAAAAGAAGCCCAGATCTAAGGAAACCAAATATCACTATCAAATCAGAATTCTGTACATCCATATTAAACATCCAAAGAAAAACAGCAACCAGTGCTTGAAGGGCAGAATTAAGCCATTACCCACTGATTTTTAACTTTAAAAAAAAAGAATACTTAGTTTTTTTTCCTCATCTCATTATTAAATTTCATTTCATTGAATTGAATTATCTTTGACACTTGGAAATATTTTTCACCTAAAAGGTCATGCCAATAAAACATAATTAAATTCTCTCTCATTTGAATTGAGACAGAACAAGAGAGAGAGAGAGAGAGAGAGCACAAGAGAAAGAGAGAGGAGAGAAAAAAAAAAGAGAAAAAAAGAGAGAAAGAGAAAAAGAGAGAAAGAGAAAATGCAAAGAAAGTGACAGCTGCAACAAAATGAGCCCTTAACATTAATTCAACATTTGATGAAGAAACTGAGATAATCTGATAAATACGTGCCTAAATGTACATAGGATACTGGCAAAAGGACATCTCTAAACCTCAAAATTTTGAAGAGAAAGAGTCAGAAGGAAAACTACAATCTAAAGCTAACTGACATCTTAGATCTGCATCAGTGGACCCCTCTTAACTTGAATAAGTCTGAAAAACAATAGACTGGCAAGCCTTCCATTCCTGTTTTGGAAAACAGACCTTTTTCTGCAGAAAGAAGGACTTTACCTTTTTATGACTATCTAAAATGATACACGTAATATAATACTGAAGTTAAAAGCTAAAGAGTTAGCTACCGGGGACAATTTGAAAGTTGGCACTGTCAGCCACCAAGGAGACCACCACACACACACACACACACACACACACACACACACACACACACACACACACACACACACACACACACACACACGCAGAGAAAGGGTTTATATCCTGCTAAGTGTAAAAGTGTGCAGACCAAGAAGAAACGCAAAAAAAAAAAAAAGACCCTACAAGAAAACCCTGAGTACTTGTCGGCAGATTACATCCTCCTCAATGGCAAGAAAATTAAGAACAACCTTATCCTCCATACCAAACATCCAGAGTTGTGGACAAATGCTGTCTGTAATAAGTACCAGCACACCTACAAAGAGGAAATCGGTCGTGGTGGCAGAGTGACCATCTGTCAGGCTGAGTGTCTGGACACTGAGAACTCTATGTTGACCCTGGCTTATTATAAAAACAAAGGAAAACCAGAGCAGTCTAAACTTGTTTGAGAATATGTTTCACCAGTTCAAAACAGAAGTGGACAGGAACAGACACAGCTTAGCAATAGACCCAGAAGATACCACTTACCCAGTAGAGGAGTCAGAACAATAGGAGGAGAGAGGACCACCAGAAAAGACAGACCCTGATTGCACTCACCTCTCAACCCTGAGAGAGAAAATAGGAGAAAGTTTGTCTTCACTGTAACTGGTTTTCAATGAGTTCAGAGAGATCAGCAACTAAGAAAAGAGCTCCAGCACATGAAAGAAGACCATCAAAGGAGAATTGATGACCTCAGAAAGACCACCTTTACCCTTCAGGAGGAGAACACAAGTCTGTGGGCCCAGATGGCCATGATAAAAGGAGGACACAGAGCAGAGAGGGGAGTTTCAGGAGACCGCTGGAACACATGAAGAGACAGATACAGGACAAAAGCCCCCGCACTCCTCTCCACCATTCTTCAGCACATCTCTCTACTGCTGGCTCAGAGACACAGCTCTTTACCACTTCCCCTAACCCACAGACATAGCCTCTCAACCCCACTCCCACCCCTGATCCCTCGGCCTCGAGTAGAGATGGCTCAACACGCTTTCGCAAAGTCACTCTCCCAGACACAGACTTCCTCCCTGCTGGCAAGGCTGACCCCTGCTCTACACCTTCACCCACAGTACCAGCCAAGCCAGAGTGTTACTGATGGACTCCAATGGGAAGTGTGTGGAACCCAGACACCACTTCCATGGCCAACGTGTTATGTCCAGGCACTACAGGGACTCTTGAGATGCATTGAAGCTGCTACAATGAGACTCCCTTGACAGTCCCCAGATCATCACTGTCCACACAGGTACAGTCCAGGTAGTCACTGTGTGATCTGTGATCTCAACCCTCCTGCCCCATACAGACACATGGAGACCCTCGCCAACATCCAAACTGCACATCATACCACCATCGGCACCTGGCACTTGTCTGACGGGCTACACCTTGACAGAGATGGAGTCAGAGTGTTTGCCAAAACTCTTAAGTATTATACCCTTGGAAGAAACCCCGAATCCACCATCACAGCAGGCCACAACAACACCTCCAGACTCCCAAGAAACTTGCCGACACCATCAGAGCCCAGCTCTCATCATAGTGCTCCACTTCACCATCCCAACCCACAGCTACCTGCATCCAAAATCCCAGAGAGCTCCTCCTCACCTTTCCCACCCACAACCTCCTGTACCCCATACCCAGAGAGACAGATAATCCAACGAAGGAAGTAAGTCTAACAGGAAACTAAACAGCAGAAGAACAACAACGCGAGGGATAATACACAGACAAACTGACACGGAATGGAGGGAACACAGACCTAAATACACAAAGGAGGCAGGGGCAATTGGGAACAGGTGAAACACAATAGGGCGGGGCAGACAATCACAGAAGCAGGAAAAAACAAAGACAGGAAGTAAAACAATTAACAGATGCACAGGGGAGTAATTTCAAAGTAAAACAGGAAATAAAGAGAGTCCAAAGAATCACTCAGAGGGCAGATCGTGACAGCGGAAAAAAAAAAAGTTACAATTTAGGGCATCTTTCAAATGAAACAAATCTTAATTTGAATAAGTTTCTAATAACTTCTCAAGGTCACCTGTGTAAAAGGTTGGGAGATCCTTCCGTTCACAATTTCAGTAAGTTCATTTAAAGTAAGCTGTTGGAATACCGAAGGTCTTCATTCCTCAACCATGGTCTGAAGAGGAAACTGCTGATTTTGTAATTAGTATAAATAGTAATTATATCATTATTCTATCAAAAACATGGTGTAGAGCCGATGTACCCACCCACTGCCCTCCAAACTGCAGTGAGGTTACCCCTTCCCAGAAATTTCTACTGTAAGTCAGACTAGAGACTCAGGAGGAATCAATATGGCATAGGTCAAATTTACCTAGTTCAGTACAGATTATCAAAATAAAATAAAAAATAAAAAACTATATGTGACTGAAAATAATAAGAGATCTCATCCATACACAGAGGGATATAAATCTATGTGCTCTTCACATTCCCCCATATGAGTCCCCTTACTTCTCTGATGACATGTTTTTCTGCCTTGAGTCAGAGATATGCCATTACCCGGAACAGGGAATCATAAAAATCTGTGGTGTTTTTAATGCCTGGTTTGACAAAGACTGTCAAGACCTGAAGAAACAAGTTACAAAATGTATCTAACCTGAAACACAAAGACCCTACAAACATTCATACACACCTTCAGTATTTTGAAACACTTAAGACTTATAGTCTATACAAATAGACTTATGCAATTCCTGGAGAAATTGTGGTGGGATTACTGCTACAGCCGCCCTTTTTCTTTTGCTTCCTGCTACGAAGTTAAAGCTGAAAATCTTCTGACTTGCTGGCTGTTAGAAAGCTTAAGCTAAAGTGCATTGCTGATTTTTCATGAAGATGTCTCTACTATTTTTTCTTTCCTGTGTATGAGCACGTTGTCTTTAAGTTAAGTGTCTCCCTCCCTTTGTGTGTGTGTGTGTGTGTGTGTGTGTGTGTATGTGTGTGTGTGTGTGTGTGTGTGTGGAGTCAGCTAGAAGCACCAGCTGGCACTCAGAGGTTGCCATGGTGGTTTTAAGAGCTTAGTTTCTACTGAGTGACTTTAGTGAGATTTGGCGCAGTGCACCACTCGAACTCCTGCTATTCAGTCAAAAACCGTAACACCTATCGCCAAGTTTTTACACTGTGAGCGCTGCAAGACTTTACTGTACACATTTGTGCAATTTTGTGTTCCTGGTGTCAAATGTGGAAACTGCAGTTTTAAAAAAAAGGGTAATTTCTGATTTTCTACGAAAATCTGGTTCTTCATTTGTATTGCAGTCTATGGAGCAGTTGGATGGTACTCCTGTTACTTTGAGGTTTGTAGTTCAAACTCTGTAGTCACTGTGCTTTGTCTGAAAAAATACACATTTGCCTACATTCTCCCAAAAATGAAGTGTGAAGAGTGAAATTGTGGCCTTGAGAACAAGTTAAACAGAATTTTTTCAGAAGAGTTTAACATCTCCCACTGTTTGTGATGTCACCCACTCCAGCCTCTGAATATTGTAATTTCTATGGGGAAAAAATTGCTAACAAAACATTGTATATTTTGGATATTACTTGAAATATTGCTGAGAAAAGTAATGCCCGGAATCTCCTGATCGAGCTGCATGTTTTGACGTTTGAATGTTGTTTCTATAACAAACAGTGCAGGACTAGTTAGGCATCAAAAAAGTGAGTAGAATAAAATAAAGATTCGGATAACAATGGCATTAATGCTGAATCAGCATTCGCACAATAACAAACATAATGGTCGACGAGAAGAACATATAGTGGGATTGTTTGCTCAGCAATCTTGAATCCATTCTTCTCTCTACCAGTGAAATATTCCCTCTGCCACTGGCTGAAACACAAGCCCAAGGCATGATTAATCCACCCCCTGTGCTTAAAAGTTGGAGGTGTGTTCTTTTCATTAAATCCTGCAAACTTTTTCCTTCAAACATACCTTTGCTCATTGCAGCTAAAAAGTTCTATTTTAACTTCATCATTCCACAGGACTTGTTTCCAAAATGCATAAGGCTTTGTTTAATTTTGTGGTGAGGACGCAGTAAAGGTTTTCTTGGGATTACTCTTCCATGAAGATCATATTTGTGCAGGTGTAGAACAAAGTACACAGTAGAACAGTGCACCACCACTCCAGAGTCTGCTAAATCTTCCTGAAGGTCTTTTGCAGTCAAACAGTGGTTTGATTGGCCTTTCTAGCAATCCACTTCTCTCAGAAAGTTTTCTTGGTCTTCCAGACCTCAACTAGACCGCCGGATATTCTTATAGCCTTCTCCTGCTTTGTTGGCAACAATTATTTTAATTATCTGGGTACTAGGCAGCTGCTAAGAGGAGCAGCTGGTTTGAGGAGTCAGAGTATGTATAAAGCTTTGAAATTTGCATCACTTGGCCTTTCCTTACAATGACTGTGAATAAGCAATAGCCCTATCAAGCTAATTAAGGTCTGAGACCTTGGTAAAAGTTATCAGAGAGTTCAAATCTCTTAGGGTTCCCAAACGTTTGGTGCTCCTTTCTTTTTTTTACTCTAAAATTGCAAAAAAAAATAATAATACACAAATCTTGCTTAAAATGTTGAAAACAATGTTTAATCTTTAACATCAGTTCATCATCTACTCAACTTACTATTCATAGGAACAGAAACTTGACCAGGGGTACCCAAACTTTTTCATGGCACTGTAGGTTTCTGATCTGTAATGCTAATAAAGCTTATTTGAATTTGAATTTGAATTTGAGAGGGGGAGGGAGAGAGAGAGAGTGAGTAAGGGAGGGGGTAGGGGGAGCAAACGAGAGAGAGAGAGAGTTTAGTGAGGAAATAGAGCAGAAGAATATGGGCCTGACAAAACGGAATCCAGCCTGCCTCCAGATGAGTGAGGACTGCAAAACAACAGATTAAAGGAACCCAGGGCTTGTTCCCATGGAAACCTTTGCCCAAGGAGATAATGATGAGAATGCAGCAGATTGTAGGTCAGACGAGCCATCAGCGATCCAATCAGACGTAATCTGTCTTGATTTATGGGTCATAGATTGAGCAGTTAAGATGTTGCCTTTCTGTGGCTTTCTCACCATTGGACAGGGGTTGCAACAAGCTAGATCTACTTTTACTCCCCTAACATTAATAACTTAATATCTTTACAGAGAATTCTGAGTATTTAAATTCGGCTGCTCTTTTAGCCGACATTTAATCAATGCAGTTGCCTGCAAGCTATTCAAACTAAATCAGTTGTCCCTGCCCCTGCTAGGTGCCAGGTCCAACAGATGCAGCTCCAGGCTCAGAAGCATTGTCTCCCCATCACCATACTCCAACCAATAAACGAGCCCTACTCCCAACTGAAGGAGGAGGTGAGCAGCATTGTGTTGAATGACATGTCAATAACAGCATATAGTCTGTATTGAATGCTGGATTTGGTGACCACTTTCCTCTAGCGCCACCATCACGCCTTTTCATTTTCATTTCCATTTTGTTTTCTATTTTCCATTTCCACTTCTACAACTGCTTATTTTGTTTTTGGTATGTATACTTAGTTCAAAAATCTGCTGCTGATTTTATTCTTTTGTTTGTTATATCATTCTATTGATGATGTTAATTTATTTTAAATGAAGAGGTTAATATATATTTAAGGTACATATTTTTTAAGTTTTTAATTATTGTTAAGGGAATTTTCCATTGAAGTATTTTGCCAATAAAATTACATTTAAACTGTAAAAGATGGCCTTTAGCTCTTTTCTTAGAGAGGGTATCAGTCTTGCCTCAAATAGTGAATTCCACTGTATGCAGAATGATGCATGCATGCCTGCATAATGTTATATTTTCAAGGTTGGTGTGGCCTTTGGTGGTGGGGTGGTGGGGCCCGATGTGATATCTATTGGTGGTGGTGCCCCTGCCGCTGGAGTTCCAGTCTGAGCAGAGAAGTGTCTCTCAAATCACTGGAGGACTGCTCAGTGGCCCAAGTGTAAACACTGTCGCAATCTCTAATTTTACTTTAACTTAAAAATGTTTTATTTTAAGTATTATACAAAAAACAAAAGTCACATTAAAACATCATAATAAACAATGTGAGAATGGAACAAAAGAAAGTAGCTAAATCAGCAGCTGCAGGGTGTTCAGGGACAAGACACTCTCAGCCACTCTCAGGTGAAAGGGGTGAGGTCACACCCAAGCCAGGGCTAGCAGTATGTGAACAGTACAAAAAATGCTCAACAGTGCAATAACAGGATTCACTCTTCTCAAGAAATAATTTTCCAGGACTTTTGCAGGACACTGCTCCACCTGGTATGTCAGATGGGAATCATGCCCTAGACTAACAAGCTCCTCTCTGTGGAAGTGTCCTTCAAAACATATGTGTTCATTTATGGCTCTGTAGTTAGGAGGTCATCATTGACTGTTGACTATTAGTCTAAACTGAATCATTTTTATTTCTTTTGAATCATATTGATCATTCTATTACTGCAACAACTATAGTAGCCTGATCTCTAGAAATGCAAATAGCACAGAAAAACACGATGCAATGAAATTAGATTCAAAAGTTCAGATTCGGCAGTTAAGGGGAAGGGTGTATCTTAAAAACCTGTATATTTAAACTTATTAAACCTGGACTTTACAAATAAGCGGACTCCTGTAACTGTTTAAAACACAGTTTCAGATTTTTGAAACCTTTTTTCTATTTTATGAAAACACAAGAAAGCAAAGCAATTCCAATGCTTTTTTCCCATCCAGACCACATCATGTCTAGATCCAAAAAAGAGTTTTTTAGATGTTTGAAATCTTTACTCTATTTGTGACCAGGTCTTTAACCTGTACCTGGTTGAGTGTTGTCCAGATGTAGACAATACTATGAAACTGTCTAACACCCTTTCACAACAATAAGTGGATCAAAAGAACAGAGAATCGGTTGCTCAGTGTTGCCATTTAAATTTTCCCTTCCTCTCCCCTTAAGTGCAGAATGATTTTCATACAAGTGAATATGACAATGCACTCACTGATGGATCAACTCAACTGTTCACAGAACGTCAACAACAAATGCATTGCTTAACAGTAGGGTTTTGTGTGTGCACCACATTCTGTGCAAAAACCGTGCAGGCTCTCTTTAGAGTTTTTATTGTCTAAATATATATATCTCCACATTGTCTGCCTCAGTAATGCTTTATTCTGCTGTTAATTCTATGAGAAGTGGCAGGCTATTTGATTTATGCAGCTTAATAGTGATACATAAAGTCACCTGCCGTGGAGGTTTTGTCATCTTTTCAGATAATTTCCAGTAAAGTCATACCGAGGAAGGTAGTTATATATTTATAGCTAACGGTCTATTGTATGCACAGGCTGCAAAGTGGTTGTCTATCAATAAAGAATTTATTGTTAGTTTAGGCACAAGGGCTCGGTGTGGTTCTCCCATCTAAACATCCTTTTTTTTTTTTTATGCATCACAAGATATTTTACTATAACTTGAGTAAAAGTAACAGTACTTTTACTTAAACAAAATTTTTTCAGTACGCTTTCCTCCCTGAATATTAGCAAGTCAATATTGTTAAACCACTCTAAACCACTGCTGGCAATTGGCTTTCCCTGTTATGTTTTTTTCTTTTTCACACTTCACTTTCTTTCCTCCTTTGGTTGCCTGATTTTACTTTAAATTTTGAATATTATATTATACTTTATACATTACTGCTTCACACTTTAATTGAAGTCCTCACCATCAGGATCAGTGCAATTACAGTGTTTGGAGACAAACTGCAGGAGTGGACTAAACCATGTACACCTTTCAGAGGGGTGAAGGGCCACTAACAGGCTCTATTGTTTTAGATAGAACAAATAGTCTGTCAAACCATTTATTCAGCTAACAGTTATAGTTTACTTATAATGCCAATAATGAAAACATTTCAAAATTGCAGATAAATGTTGGGTCCCTGGGCCCTTGCGTCCCCTATTCTTCTCTCTACTACACTCCTTCAATTCATTGTTGAGAAATTTAAACTAATAAATCAGTTTTATGATGTAATAACACTATTGTTAGCTTTAAGGAAAATCATAATTTTGGTTAAAATGACTACATCATTAAGGTTAGGGGACCCAATTCATTTTTGTAACTCAGTATCAGCTCAATATTAAAAAGTATCGGGCATGAAAGTTATTTTAATCTTTAATTTTACTTGTTTTGACTTCATTTGAAAAGTTAAATTAAATCAAAATATGTTAATTTGAAGCAAATTTAATGAACCTCCAGACCTTTCTAACAAAATATCTAAGGCAACAAAAGGCCGTTTTTAACAGGGGGAAAAATAAAATAAAAGTCAGGAAGGGCAACAGAGGAGGGAGCCCTCCTCCAGGAACAACAGACAAACATGTACAAAATAGACCAGAATGGCAAAATTAAAACAGGAACAATCAGGATTACAAAATTAGGGTAAACATGTATGAGGAATATGATCTGGGAGGACATCAAGCAACTTCCACAAGCCACCAGTCCACAGCAGACTACACAATACACAACAGACAAAACCAGGAACATCATTTATAAGGAAGAAGAGATGAGGACATCATTCACAAAAGGACAGAGGGAGTGAGAGTAGATGAGGCTGAATCCCCGTGTGATGACTGCACCTACAGCCACACAGCTGATTTAAATGTCGGTAAACATCCTGTACTCACACACCTTAGTTTTCTTTATGGTTACACTTAATAGTTTGTTTTCTCCTCACTTACAGTGGCATAAAAAAGTAAGTGAACTCTTGGAATGACCTGATTTTTCTGCATTAACTGGACATAAAATGTGATCTGATCTTCATCTAAGTCTAAAGTACAGAAAAACACATGTGCTTAAGATGGTAACACACAAACAATTATAATCTGCTTCTTTATTGAAAACACCCATTAAACCTTCACATTGCTGGTGGAAAAAGCAAGTGAACCCTTGGATTTAAAAACTGGTCGACCTTCCCTTTGGAACCAATAACCTGAAAACAAGCTCTTCCAGTAGTAGCTGTGGATCAGACCTGCACATCATTCAGGAGGAATGTTTCACCACTCTTCCTACAGAGGTGCTTCAGTTCAGCCATGTTTGTTCGTTAAAGGTTAAGGTCTAGGCTTTGACCATTGTCCTGCTGCATCACCCAACTTCTAGTGAGATTCAGCAGCAGACACTGAAGCCTGAAATTTTAGGACTGGTGTTGGGTAGTGCTGTGGCTCCTAACAATCCTGCTGCGAGATGCCCCGAATATTTTTTATTGTAAACAAACTTTAAACAAGTTTGTTTACAACAAAGAGGTATGTAACATTAGTTTTCCAAAAACATAGTAAAAAGCGTAGTACAGACTATTTTAGGGGAGTACATTAAGTCTAATATAATATAACATATAATTTCATTTCCATTTGCTTTATTTAAGTAATATTAACTTTATATTACTTTCTTTTTCATTTAATTTAATGCAATTTAATTTTTTTCAATTAAATTAAATTAAAATTAGTTTTTCATTTAATTTAATTCAGTTTTTTATTTAGTGACATTTAGTTTTAGTTTTAATTTAATCAAAATTAAATTAATATGATTCAATTTATTGTTTTAATTCAATTACATTTTTTATCATTTTTTTAAATTTAATTTTAACTTTTAACCTTTAATTTGCATTTCATTTCAATTCAATAATTTAATCTAGTTCCTTTTGCATGCTCCTATGCTCCTACATTTACTAACACAGATCAGACAACCAATCACTGTAAAATAATTCAGACACATGATGTCATACATAGTAATAGGATAACCTTAACCAAGTTGTAGCAGTAGTGTTGTAGTAGCCTAAACATAGCCACACATGGGATGCGGGACATAAAACCATGATGACCTCTGAAATCAACATAATCCAAGTGAAAATTCAGTTTTTTCCAAAACATATTTGGCAAAACGATAAATATATATGGGGTAGGGCTACATACAGTAGGTCAATCATTTATTGGATAATAATTCCAGACTTCAGATGAGTGTGTTCTTGATCGTGATGAGAGGTGAAGGTTGGCTGGTCCTTTAGGCTTCTGCACCAAATAGTAAAAATGTCACTTCCCAGTAAGGGGAAGTGACATGGGTCTGCTCCAGGAAACAATTTCCATAGTTAAACATCACAACTGAGTTTCCCAACCCCAGGGCAAAATATTTAATGACTAATGAACCTGTCATGCACAGCAAGCCAAAGCTTTCCTGATGTGGTGCTGTCAGTCTGCACCAATCACACATGGAATTTGTGAAATTCTTTTCTTGTTGTGCTGGGAACAACAATTTTTTTTTTTAAATAAACAAAAGGTCTGTTACTGACTAAATGAAGCTTTTGCTCTGAGATCATCCAATTTGTCTCTGCTTAGATGAATGGTGTATTTAAGCATGAAAAGTATCCCTGACCTTGGAAATAGTAGTTTGATGAAAAAAATTCTTTATAACAACTGAGCAAATAATATGCACTGATGAAGACCGTGAAATTCGAAAGCTGAGAAAATAGTGAGTATACATTAAATTTATTTTATTTATTAATTTATTTGTCGAACAAACTATACATTTCCAAAATATCATGATACATCGGTAAAGTATGTTCATCATTAAAATAACCAAAGTTATTCAAAAAAAGTTTCACACAAACAATGTATGGAACAATATCTGTCACATCAACAAAGCAGTTCCAGCATGAAATGATGTGGTATTATGGTGAATTTAACATGAAATGTAGTATTTTATGTAATTGCCCTTTTGTTCACAAAGGCAATTGCACTAAAAAACTTTGTATTATACATATATTGAAATAAAAAGGTATACGCTTATACGTTGATAAAGGATGTCACTCATGTATGTATGATATGGGGACTTATGCTTGTATAGTCCATGATAAAAAAATATTTTTAAAAAGCCCAGCATATTAAAAGGAGGCAGTTTACCTCGATTAAATTTTTGTCAATAATTCAAGCAACCAAGGTTGAAAGGTCTTACAACTAGAGTATGGTGGAAAGACTGCAAGGTGTAAAAAGCTTTTATTTAAAGTTCCCTCTAGTGGTTGGAGTGGTCACTGCATGCAAATACATCATTCTTAGTCAACAAGCACCATCAGTAATAGCCCATGGGATTTACTGAGGTGTCATAACATGACCTAACTATGGAACTTTGGTCATGCAGTGAGGAGCTTTATTTACTAGGAAGCAGTTGAAATGGGTGTTTTTGGAAATTGTTTCCTTGCAGAACCCATCCTAGCTCTACATAAAGTATTTCTTTCAAAATGCTATTAAAGATTTTAAAAACTTAGTTTAGTCCTTCTTCTCTGCAGGCGACCATCACACCTGTGCTCATTCATATCTGGTAAATCTTCATTAATTTCCACGATACTTAACCCTGCCCCGTCCTTTTGATACAGTGATGACGAGCATTCAGCAGTGGATGAGTGATGTGTGCATAGAATTAACCCAAGAAGATGTGAGATGATTTGATTGCTCAGGATGAGTGCTTAACAGGTTTCCATTCCACTGTCCTCCTTACATTTGGCTCTTTGGCTGAATCTACCAGCAGATTATGATGTCACTGCGGAGTGGGAATAGAATCAGGCCTTCATCTGGAGCCAGGGATCACAGTCAGGATTAAATGCATGTACGTGGTGGTCTAGCCAGTGAATGCTCAGGAGCAGTGGAGCTTAGTTCATGCAGTCCTGCTGGCTTTTCCCTTGCAGACCTCACAGGAAATGAAACTGGGAATTTTTTCTCCTTCGGTAAGCTAAATTATTTGAACCTGCAGCTGCTGTTTATGAATGCTATTTTTTTAAGTTGTTACCTTTTCTGGCAAACCAAACTTTTTACATGGCAAATACTACGAAAAACATACATACGAAGTTTGTGCTTTAGTTTTGAGGTATACTCGTTCTTCAATACATTTTCCTGACATTATTTTCTAGACTGCATCAGTTGCCCATAACAACACCTAAGCACGATGAAGGTGAAATGGACTATGCTGGGCATGGTTGTCTTCTTTCTTCTCTCCGTGGTCATGACCTGCTTTTTTATATGGCAGTATAGGATGCCAAAGCTGAAGACAGGTAAAGTTTATCTAGCAGCCACAGATTTACACCCTCAAAACACCCACATATAGACTTTTTACAACATATAGTATGACTTTCCAACCTGGAACTATGTGGTCCTTTCTTAGCCTCTTTGGTTTAATTGCTCATTTGCAGAATCTGCATCAGGATTAGACAAAGCTGGAAATAGTAGCAAGAGGATTAGCTGCCCAGTTATAACAGACTTTAACTCCTGCTGAGAGATAAGACGAAGAGGGAGGCTGGAGCTGACCAGTGGTGGAGGTTTCTGGATAAAATGACAACAGTCACTGCTTTCAATTGCTCATGCAATGAGCATGTAACATAAATGTGAATTTGGTTCAGGGACAGCTCACTGTTCAGGGTGTACTGTCTGACTGTGTCAAACATACTGTACCTAAAGGAATCAATAAGTCAAAATAAAAACAGCTCAGCTTTATAACCTTGAACCCCTGGGAACATTAAAACAGGTTGAATTATTCACAGTGCTTAATAACAAACTGCACAATAATTATTGTTTTATGGCTAGTGTGTGCATGCTGGATTTTTTTAACAGAAAAATGATTCCTTACTATTTACTAGATAGGCATTAACTACCAGTAACAGGCTTAGCAAAATTCGATGTCTGTCATCACAGGTAACCAGCCATTCAACTGGACAGGTATTTTTTACACTTTTAGGATCATGCTAGTCTTTTACTGTTACTTAAAAGGTCAATAAAAAGTAATCAATTGAATTTTTTTTTTTAGTTGTGAGCACTACACACTAAATTCCATCCACTTCCATTATATTGGGGTTGAAGCAGAGGCTCACTGACAGAAGCTCACTGACAGATATCTTTGAACCTGAGCAAATAAAACCAAAACTATCTGTACAGAGAGATGCAGTGCCAGAAGTTTCTCTCATAATTTCAGTGAACCAACCCTTTAACATGCCTCTGTATTGTGGAGAGATGTGTCATGCCCTTGCTAGTTGTATGTCTGTTTGTATTCTAAGTGTGCCTTTGTTTTTTACATCGTGAATTGGGTATGGGTACTGATATGCAAAACGGCCAAATGGTCACTGTTCTTAAACTGGGGGACATAGAGCTATTGCATGGGGTGCTCACTTAAGGGAGAAATTATGGAGAGCATCTGCAGTGGAATTAATAGGATTTATGAAGAAAGAATAATCAGACAAGAGTGAACTAATGTTAGCATGGCTATCAAGATTGAGGTTAGCAAGATTCAGACAAAATAAAAAATGTAAAATACTAGATGGACAGATTTTTAACAGGGAAGAAATGATCATTGATCAAACATGTCCATCAAATCCCAAATCGAAGGAATCTCATATTGCTCTTAGTTTTAATGTCAGTACAGGAGAGTCATTTGTCTTTTGTGTGTAAAAAGTCTCGCAATTTGGCCAAATGTGACTTGCATTTATCATTTGCACAACAGAAATGTTCTAAAATATGCGTGAAAAGAAGTGCGTAGTTCATGTTTATGGAAATGTCATTTCAGTGAAATTCAACTTAGCTCTTTTGTTAGTTGTTTCTCCAATACTGTTATTCTTATTGTTAAAGTTCATAAAACTAAATTTGATTTACACATGGGGAGCATACATTTTGTTTGGCTTCCCAAGTGGGTATGAGTGAAAAAGTTTGAAAGTGACTGGTGTAGTAAAATAATACACATTTTAGCAGCTCCAGAGCTGTGTAATTCACAGAACATGTTGTATTCCTTTAGCTACAAACCTAGGTTTTGTTACATAGAGTTACAGAGAGCTTCAACACAGCAAACCAAACTAAGACGACAGGTCTTCACAGATGCAGCATTCAGTCAGTGGACAAGAATTAGCTCCTTTCAGCTGCCCCTAACACTACTTGTTTTCTCCATGTTAAACACACAACTTACAACATGTTCAATAGACAGCATTGGAGATGTTGGAAGGCATGTTTTGTCACTTTTGACAAAACATGCTTACAGTTTCCCTCTGCTTCCAATTTTTGTGCTAAACTAAGCTAAACAGCTCCTGGAATGGGTCTACCTCTGTGTTGGATGCACAGAGGAAACATCTGGGACCTGCCAAAACAGTCTTACTGTGCATCTCTGGTTGTACAACTGGGATGTATACCCTATCCTGACAGACAGATAATACATGACAAGACTGCAGTTTTCCACTTTTCCACAGAACTAGTTGTAAAAAAAGCGAAAGTAGAGGAGATGTGCCCTCGCTTCCCTGAGCCTGTGCCCCTCAAACATCCCATCACATCACTGAGGGTGGCCTTAGAAAAGGTGAATCTCTTCCAACAATTTTCTATAATTCTTATTGCAATGTTTTATCATTTAGATGTTCTGGTTATACTTATGGTTAGTTTTACTGATGTTTCTGCTAACAGATAGATGTACTCCTGAGGTCGAGCGTTCACACCACCAAGCTACCAGCGATATCAGCCATTGTGGTTTTAAATGACTCTGTTCTTTGGAATGGAAACTTTGGCAAGAAGAACATAAGCGACCCCTCCTCATCTGCACCCAATGAGTACACAGTGTACAGGTGAGATTTATAGTCACGCACAGTGTTTAGAACAAGTGTGGAACAGATTAACATAAATTATGACAGAGATATGACAAAAGGGAAGTGGTGATTTGTCTAAATGCCAAATACTTCGTTATTAATATTACCCAGTCCTAAAAGCTGCTCATCCAGTCTGCAATATTAGCAGCTCCATCTGAATAAATAATCATTACCACACATGATGCAACCTGCAGTCTCAATCTTCCGTTGGATATTGTATTTGATTTGAGGCTTAGAGTTAGAATTAGGGGTACGGGTCAGGATCAGACCTTCACTGTATTAAGTAAGCTTCATATAGAACCTGAGATTGATGAGACTGAACCACTCAGTAAATAAATAGCTTAAATTTGTGCAAAAGCAGTGGGAATGCTATGGATTGTTAAACCAGGATACATTTATAATAAGCATGTGTTGTGCTCACTTTAATCACTTTGATTGCAGAATTGCAAGCCTCTCTAAAATCTTCCCCACTCTGATGCTATACAAGCTGTGGGAGGACGGCCTGATAGACTCTCTGGATGACCCTCTGGAGAAGTACGCAGAGAACTTCACCATCAAGAACCCCCTAGGGAAAAGTGGGAGGCCAACATTCTCATCAGTCAGCACCCTCAGCAGGCGCTCTCCTGCACTCAGTCTGCGCAGGATGGCCAGCCAGCTCTCTGGTAATGACATAATCTGTTTTATCGACATGGCGGTCATCTTTTATTATTCTACATCAAAGAAACAAACATCAAAGAACTGTGTAGCATGGTTTCAGACCTCTGAATCACCAGCATTATCTCCGATTTAATCGGTGATTAAAATAGGTCTGGTGTTCTCCCAGTGGAGAAACAGTCAACCAATCAGTGCTTGGCTGAATATTACAAGCTTTGAAAAAAAAAGTATGGCAAAACTCCAAGTCTAGAATGTAGCTGTTAGTATTAATAAGTGTTTATTAATGTATTTATTAACAACTTTATTAACAACTCCACTTATGGATGCCTGTGGGCAGCCATAAGCTTACAGGCCAGCTTACAGGCCATCCATAAGGCTGCTGTACAAACAGATAATGAATGATAATATAAAACACAGTTGTACTAAAATAAATGTACTATAACATAAGTTATAATTGTTGACAAATACTGTACATTATTAAGCACTAAAATATCCTTATATCTACTTTACACTTACATTATAGTGTGTTATAAACCACTCATTAAATGTTTATATAATGCTCATAAAAATGGTGACTTAAAATAAAGTGTTACCAGTAGGGTTTTTTATATTAGATTGCATTAGACAGTGATTGCGACAGATGTTTCTTCCATTTTGGCCTAGAGTATTTGACCTTGTGAGACCAGCAGAAACCTGATTTTCTGATTTGGTAACCCTTCCTGTGGAACAGCAGATCAAAATAATATCTCCATTATGGATAAATATGAGCACTTAATAAAAAATTTAAAATCTCTTGCCCTTCCTGGAAAGTTAATAACAAACAAAGCTGTTACCACGTGTGGTGGTTTGACTTCCCTCTAGAATCAAATCTGATCAGAATCATATAGCTCTACAACATTTTGTGAAGTAAGCACATTGGTCAAAATGTAGGTCTAGACTCTCATACTCATACTTACACCATGTAATTCCTGGATAAGTCTCCACCTTGTACTATAGCACCTATGCTAACCTGGACTCACATGAACAGAGAGAAGAGCTATAATTACACTGAGCTGGGTCCAGAGATAGAGCTAATCAGCTCTGTGCTCTCAGAATGAAAAGGAGGGATTAACAGAGGGGGGTGTCCTGCTCAGGGTAGAAGTCTATCTGCAAACTGTTGTAGGACACAGACTCAAACCATAACACAAGCTACTGGATACTGGAGCAAAGAGAGGAGATAACTTTTTTTCAACAATTACTGGTGGAAAGGTTTGATTGCCTACACTTACACTAACATGCAAAGTACTAGAAAACATGAACGTTTGACCTGATGATGGTACTAGAACAGGATCACCAAAAGATTTCCCAACCCATATTTTGTAAAAGAATATAAAGACAGCAGCAATGTCCAATATGCTGGTGAGCCATTCACTCTATTAAAGTGAGCCACACAATTCAACTACTGACAGAAAATTATTTATCACCTCGCATACATAGTGTATCCACTGAGCTTTCAAGTTCAGCTCATGCAGCATATCCATAGATCAATCAGTTTGGGAATGTTGTACTAACCTGGCTATTAGCATAAGCCCCTTATCACTGTTTATGTTTGGAAAAATGTGCAAACACAACAGGGACTGCATGCACTGTTCTAATTCATACAAAAGAATAATGGTCATGTTAAGTGGCAGGTGAAGGGGTGGGTTAAGTTCATACACAGATATCTGTGAATGCCAGTTTTAATCCTTAAGGTTTTATATTTCTACAGGGTTACCCAGAAGATTAAGGTCAACTAATCTCCTTTGGAATGGAGACACACAGGCAGCCCTTAATTTGTTACAGGATGATGTCCTCGTGGCCAATCCAGGCACCAAGTAAGACTCTGTTTCCTTTTTCTGTGTTGCTCTATTTTTGACTCTGATGACTTTAGACTATCTGAACATTTCAAGAGAGGGTTGATGTTTATGTATAGAACAAGGATCCTTTTGGTATTTTGTATCCAGACAATTTGTGAACATCTGTGACATTATGGTCTCTTTTCCCTCAGATGCCACTATAGCAATGTCGCTTTTTCCTTATTGGCCAACATCTTGGCCCAGAAGGTGACTGGCTCAGGCTTTGAGAGCTGGGTGTCAGACAACATTCTGGAAAGGCTTAGCATGGAGGACACTGGTTTCAATTTAACTCCATCCATTCAGAGGCAGATGGCTTTGGGTGTGTACAGCAATGGCCAGCCAGCTCCACTCTACAACCTTGGCTGGTACCGACCAGCAGGTCAGATGTATTCCACAGCAGCTGACATGGCCAAGCTCATGATGGCTCTTCTGGGCGCATATGGTGGGACCCTGCTCCAGCAGGACACCCTAAACACCATGCTAACCCCAGTCTTACAATGCCATAGTGGCTACTTTGCAAACTCTACCGGCACACCATGGGAAATCAATGAGCAGTTTGGCTATGATGTGGTGAGGAAGGACGGGGACCTGGACGGTTACGCAGCCACCCTCTCCCTAGTCCCACGGCTCAAGCTGGGACTGGTAGTCCTGATGGGTGGGGTTCGGCCTGCAGACCAGGACCTTGTGAGCCAAGCCTACAGCTATCTCATCCCTGCAGTGGAGACCGCTTTCAGGGATGCTCGAAGAACTCTCAGACCGCCGCCCAACCCAGCTCCATATATTGGCTTTTTCACTTATAGGAATATGACTTTCTATGAGATTAAGGTGGACTCAGATGGAGTGCTAGTCATGCAGCAGTTTGGACCACAGGTGGACACAACTGTACCGTCCAAGTTTCAAACTATTCAGCTGGATTACCTGCAGGACAGGGTTTTCAGGGTGGTGTTTGAGAGCCCGTACCCCTGCAAGCTGAAGGTTAACAGCGCTTCAGTCTCCCTGGAGGCACAGGACAGACAGCTCTTAAACTTTTACCTGTTCAGTAAGAAAGGTGTGTCACCAGGGTTTGATTCCCCAGGACTCAACACTTACAGTGTGACAAGGATAGCTGGCAGACCATACTTTACTTCATAATGACAGGAATTCAGCTTTGCGCAAGTTTGTCACTGTAACTGGGGAGTTTAGTCAAGGACTAATGCAGTGGGAAACTTGATATTGCAATCCTCTCATGAGCTTCCCAGTGTTAGGGATGTTCTCTTGCTATATTTAATGTGATTAATCTGAACTTGTATTCTAATATCATTTATCTAATACTCTTCTGCTCATAATACCAATTTTATCATTAAGTCTTGTTCAAATCTGCAAAGCAATATTTGAAAGTTATTCTACTGCTAAGTAACTAGCAAAAGCAATGCAAAACTGACAAACTGTTGTATAAATGTTTGCTATGATGTCTTTGGTTAATGGAAAATGTGGCAGTATTCTTATACAATCTTCAAGTGCCTACAGTGCGACCTAGAATGAGGAAAAACACACCTGATTTAAATGTCAAGTAGTCAGGTTTTTCAAGATTCAAATGCAATAGGGGAGCATGTAAACATGTTGTCTATCAAAAATAAAGACAAGTTACAAGATAATGTGCTAAATAAAACTCATATGGTATAGTAAGGTTTTATTAAGTGTTTATTGAGCATTAATTAACAATATGCATATGCAAGTCTTTTACATAGTTTTTGACTACGCCTATTTAAACATATGGAGTGAAACACGTCATGTTGTTAAGAAGGGCTCGGCTCTGAGGCTGGTCCATGCAGCGAAGCTGTGGGAACTCCATTGTTTTTGTTCAGATTTTTAAGGGTCCAAAAAGCGAAGCAGCTGGTAACCTATTGCTCTTTTTCTGATTATTAGGGGAGAAAGCAGCAGAGCTGTGGGAACCCCATTCTTTTTTTTTCCTGATTATTCTTATTAGGGAGAAGTGTTGCGTATCTTTGCCAAAATCACTCCTATTAATACAAAACTTTGTGCAGTGGTTTCTAATGCCCCACTGAGGCTCTGTGCAAAATTTTGCACCAATCATGGTGCTTTTGTTTCAAAATCATGAAATATGCTAAAATTATTTATCCAACCTACTCCTAGGCTGTAATTGCAATCTGCATGAAACTTTGCACGTATCATCTATGTACTCTCATGTTCACAAGTTAACCCTCTGAGGTCAACAAATGTGTCGGTGAATCATTCTCAATGTTACTATCTTCGTAGTAATACAGTCTAGAAATATGATTTAAATGTTGCTGGAACTCCATTTTCTCCATAGACTCTCCATTTTCCAGTCGTTCTTTTCGTGAGATTGTAAGTTACTCACAGCTGGAGCAAGCAGGCTGAGAAGACAGCTGACACTCACGTGATCACTGTGCGTAATTGGTGAATTGGTGGAGTCTGACAACTTTTTCTGTGACACTAACCAATAGACACTCAGGAAATCAGTAAGGACCCACCCACCATCTTAAAATCACTGCAGTTTTCAGTCAGTCAGCACTGGGAGGCCCTGAAGAATGGAGAGAAAGCTTATGGCTGCTGAAGTTGTTGCAGCAGTTTTGCAAAGCAGCGATGAGGATGTTGGAGTTTCAGAGCCTGATGGGTTTGATTTCTAAGATGAAGAGAAATACCGTAATATTAGGGATCCAATTGAAGATTGGTAAGTGTATTTATTTTACAAAAACTTAGTTTTGCAGTTTCACAGTAATAGTGCGCTTTGTGCGTAAATGTGACTATCTTCACTAAATGCTGCTTCAATACGTAAAAATGGATTTGTGTCTCAAGAGTCATAAACTTTGACAAAATTGACTGTCATTTGGTAAAGTTTTATTCTGTGTGAAAGATATTTCCTGCTTTCTGGAACCACCCATGGGCCTGAAAATCCAATTTGCATCATCTCACCAGGTCACTGGGCACAGACCATACGGGTGCTTGGACTCTGTTAATACCTGCCTACATGTCTAGTTTTTAAGGGTCCAAGCCCAAGGGGGATGGGGGCCATGCATGCAAAGCGGCATGGCTTCCAGTAACAGCGGTGCTGGGAAACCTATTGTAATCACTCTGGTTTTTATTTTTTTATTTTTTCTGTTGGTAAAAGTGGTACTGCAGCATACACCGTGAAAGTTATATAATTGAAATTTTCAGTTGAGGTATAGAATCGTGCACACGTCAGACACCTAAAATTACACATGTCCACCAGCAGGTGGCACTATAATCAAGGTGAGCTGTTTTTCTTTTCCCCCAAATTGTGAATTATGCAAAACCTACTTTGTCAAAGTCCTCCTAGGTGGGAGACTGATCTGCATGAAATTTTGCACATAGAATCTATGGACTGTCATGATAAAAAGTTATCAAAAGAATTTTGATAATCCAAAATGTGAAACATATTGAGGAACAACTTCCTATAGTTTGCAGTCAAAACAGGAAGTGACACTATTACACAAAATTGAAAAATATGTGAAACTAACTTTTTAAAACTCATTTTAGGTTGGAGTCTAATCTGCATAAATTGTTACATGTAGAGTCTAAAGACCCTCATGATTGTTAGATCACTTGTCCCCAAAACTTGGCGTAAGTTGCACCAGGTTCATTCAACCCAAAGTCCAGGGTTTATGCCAAGCTAATTTAACCAAGCTTTCTCTAATACCCCTCAGAACATTCAAACCTTTGTGGAATGTTTTCCAATTTCTGTGCTTCTCTCAACCTGAGACTTGCATTGTGCCTGTGGACCTGTAGGTCTGACTTTCATCACCTCAACAGGCTGCCAGGTGTGAACTGTGCGGGGGCTTGGACCCCGTTAATACCTGTCTGCAGGTCTAGTTATGTTTATTGATTTATTTTTTATTTTTTTAATTCTTCGGTTGGTAAAAGTGGCAATGCCTCATGTACCGTAAGAGTTATGTAACTGAAATTTTGAGGGGGAGGTATAGAATGGTGCACACATCAGACACCAAAAATGACACATTTCCACCAGCAGCTGGTGCTATAATCAAAGTGAGCATGTTTTGACCAGTAACTCCCACATTGTACTTTGCACATTCAAAAAGCTTATATGCACGCGGTCCCTGAATTTAGTGGAATTTCAAGCCATAAGCCACACCCCTTTCTGCCATACATTTTTTTCACAAAATTGCAAAATATGCAAAACCTCCTTTTTCAAACTCCTTGTAGGTTGTGAGTCCGATTTGTACGAAACTTTGAACATAGAAACTATCAACTCTTGATAAAAAGTTAAAAATAATAAATATAATGCTCAAGTTATAATGGAACAACTTCTTATGGGTTGCAGTCAAAACAGGAAGTATTGTATTTGTGCATAATTGCTACTAGGTTATGTTGTTACACAAAGTTAAAAAAAATGCATCGTTCATTTTTCAAACTCATTTTACGTTGAAGTCCAATTTGCATAAATTGTTGCACGTAGCATCTTAGGAAACTCATGTATGTCGGATCACTAACTCACAACAGGTTAACTCAACCCCAAATTCAGGGTTTATGCCCAGCTATGTTAACCACTTTTTCTGGAATACCCCATTGGAATACCCCTCAGAAACATTCCAACCTTTCCAGAATGCTTTTCCAGTGTGTGTGCTGCTCTCAATCCGCGTGGGTGGGAAGGTTTGGACATAATATCTGCCTCAGATCTAGTTTTTCTTTTTTTTCTTTTTTTTTTTGATTCCTCCATTGGTAAAAGTTGATAATCCGTTGATAATCCGAAAAATGCGCAATTTATAGAGGAACAAATTCCTACAATCATGCCTATTAACACAAAACTCGACTCAGTAGTTTCCCATTGTCCACTGAGGCTCTGTGCAAAATGTGGTGCCAGTTGGCCACTAGGTCCTGCTTTTGTTGAAAAATCATGAAATAAAACTGTTTTCCAAACTACACTTCTCCTGTAATTGCAAAAATTTCAAAATTATTTCTTAGGGTCAATCTCTCAATTCATCTGCGTCTTTGCTCCATTGGTCTTCTGCTGTAAAATGATCAAATATTGCAACTTTTTCTCCATTTTCTTAAAAACGTTTTTTCAATATCCCATCAGCAACTGCTGGAGCAATCAAATCATCTACGGTCTTAGCTCTTCTTAAATTGTTTAGGAAATTTCAATATGTCAACCTGTTTTGATTATACAAGCCAATGAATCTTCATCAAAATGTATAGGGGGACAGTAGATATCTTATATCTCACCAATGCATTGTCTGACTTTAATGAAACTTGATATGTTAGGTCTTTATGATATTTGACAAAAAATTGCTTGTTTTTCCACGACAAATTATGAGAAAAAATTCAAAATTGGTACAGTGACTCAAGGTACATTTTCAAAACTTTTCTCAAAATGTTGCTTTGACAACTTAATTAATGTGGCTGCCAGCAGCCATCAAAATTCAGCAGCTAGTAATTTCCACTGTGAATGTCCAGTCAGCTTGAAAATTGGTATGTAGGTTTATGATGTCATGAAGCAGGAGCTTCTAACTTCTTTAGATTAAAGAGCCTCAAGGTGACGCTACATCAAAGATGTTTATGTTTAAGCCTGTATCTCATAAATGACTTCATTCAAAGTTCCTTTTTGTCCTACTTCCTACAATACACTTTTATCAGTTTGCATCATAAATTAGACTTTTTGCTAGTTAATCTCTCTGTCTTGTCACACTGTCTGAACGTTTGTCAGACTCTTCTGAAATTCAGTGTGAATCGTCTACAGCCCAAGCTGTTCAAGAACATTCAATACATCAAACCGATTATAGAAATACACAAATACATCATAACAGCATTGCTTGAAGTGAGAAAATTAGCTACTTTTCTGAAAAGAAATAATCAGTGATTACCATTAATGTCTTATAATATCATTAAGATATGTTTACATTGCTTGGAGCCATGACAATTCAACAGTTTGAGTGAATGATTTCGGTAGGTCAGATAAAGGATGCTCAGTGAAGTTGGGGGTAAGCCCCACTTCAAAATGTGGCGGTGAATCCCAATAGGCTCGACATTCTGAAAGACCGGTGAAAGGTAATCCACACTGTTGCACTGAGATTACAACTGCCAGCTTTTGTTATTTTAGAAAAGCTTATGATATTTTTCAAATTTTGGCAGTTACCCCAGTTGTTGCTCCTTAGCCCATTTGACTCCATTGACGGGAATGACCAGAGACTTCCAAATCTAGATCACTAGTTTCCAGACTCCAATCTCTAATTTGCATCAAATTGCACAAAAAGTTTAACCCAAGTACCAAGGCTGTAAAAGGAAAAGTCACTTTATTATTTAGTCTGTGTGTCAAAATTTCCTGGGTCTTAAGTATTTTTTGTGTGTCCAATGTGAAACATTCCTTCCCAAACAGCTCAGTGGTAAACTGTTTGTCTCTCAATCCTTTGGTTGAAGGTTCAAATGCCGGTGGAGGTATGATAAACTGCTTCAAATCTACAAATTTGAGCTTCTGTTCATAATGTGAATTGTCTGCAAAATCATCTACACTACTTTGACCCTGATACAAATTTAAAGCATAAATCCAACATGTAAAAGAAGTCGTCAAACAATTCCAATAAAAACCAAAACAACAGTTTGTCCAGATTATCTAAACCCACGGTTTTACAATATCAGGACCCCCATGGTTTGCAAGATAAATCTGAGGGGTCACAAAATGGCTAAAGAGATACCAAAGAAAACAATATTTAAACATAGAACTATAATATTTCCACAAAGGTATACAAAATTTTCTACTTTTTGTTTTAACTGACTTTTCTCAAACATTTGTCTTTTATTGTGAAATATCAAATACTTTTACCTCATCAGACACTAAATCCTTCAAAATGAAATAATCTGAGCATCTCACAAAATTTGCTGGGAAATTATATATTATTTTAGTTCACAATTTAATACTTACTCGGGTTGTATAAACATAGTGAAGTTGTATACAAAAAATGAAGTAAAGTGAAATTTTCAATGGTTTACTGATGTTAGTGATACTCAGAATGTGAATAACTTACTAGCGATTTCTTGGCAACAGCAGAGATGAGCACTGCAAAATTAAACAAAGTATCTTTTCATTTTTTTCATATCTTTGCAATCATAAACAGTGGTTGTGTCATTAACTTTGTATCTGGGGTACAGTTTTTTTTTAAGTTCAAAACACACATCACACAAATCTTAACTTAGAAAAAGAAATCCCAAACTAGACGCCCAGGTTTTGCTAAAGCCACACCAAACAGGGTGAGTAGGAGTTTGGCAGATGTAGCTTAAAAGTAGATAATGAGGCACCGAGAGATTTCACACTGGAATTTATTGCAACTGGTTCAACCTGGAGTCCAAGTTGAAATAAACAACTTTAATAAAAACAAAATTCATCGACAATATTGTACAGACTGTTTAGGCATTTTCATGCTTCAACTGGATTTCTGATCATTATCAGTGCTACAGTGTCTTTATCCTATGAAGAGCACTGCGATCAAAGACAAATCTCTTTATTCATTCATTTACTCATCTGTTTATCAAATTAGATTTTGGCATGTCTTCGGATACTATTCTTTTTTCTCTAAGCGCATTTGCTCACTGAATTGTAAAGTGGAGTTGTGTTATCTATGCTGTTCAGGCGGGTCCAATTTCCAAATTTTTCTCTCTTTCTTTCTTTGTTTATTTTAGGCCTGTATTTTGTTATTTTGTCATTTTATGAATTGCTTACACATGTAACAGGTTTCTGAAATACACTTAAACTCTAATGATCATAGATTAACTAGTAGGCAATATGCATGTATTAAAAAAATGATAAATCCTAACAAGATTATTGATAACTATCTTGGTATGTTTCAATATCAAAGTTATTTTTAATTGCTTAACAGTTTATATACTGATCATCAATTCAGACTGCCATTTTGAAGTTTACGTGTGAACCACAAGGGGGAAACAAAGCACTTCCATAATGAAAAAACACAATCACACATTCATTTAGTGAGAAACATTACTTTATATGAAAAAATATTATTACTATATAATAATTCTCAAAAATAATAATCATGGCATTGGAAAGTGTTGTAGTAGTAATAATAATAATAATAATAATGACAGTTTGTCAGCAGGAAAAACCATTCCTCTTATCAGAAAATGGAGCTCTGGACGTTGGAAGTGTAGACAAAACTTTGTTAATCATCACTGTAATCTCCAAAATGAAAAAAGAAGTAATTTTACTGATGAAGATGGGTGGTATTTCCCTTTAATGATAAAAACTCAAGGCAAAATGAAAGCAAAAGAGAGATTTGAGCGTGTGTGGCCTCTGCTAGTCGCTACATTTTCTGGATCATGACCTGGAATTTACCTGCAGAGATATAAAAACAGAAAGAGAAGAAAGCATGTGTTAATCCACATTTATTCTTATTCTTAATAAATAAATAAATAAATAAACTCAAACAAACTCAGCTTTCTTTCTGCTTAAATGTTTTTCAATTTTTTTTTCCCACCCCAACGTAAAAAGAGGACAAAACAGGACCCTCAGATCTGTCTCTAAATACAACAGTCAAATGCAACAGTACAAGCTCCAACCACAAAGACAGTGGAGGAACGTATATTGAGTTCATATAATATGTTTTTGGTCAGAGTGTGAAACCTGCATGTTATCCTGTGATCTTAGGCTAATGTACTGGCAATAACATGGCATTCCATAGTTATTAAAGGTAACCCTAAGTTGTTGACCGCTACTCGCACGCATACATACATACATATATATACATACATACATACATATATATACATATATACATACATACATACATACATACATACATACATACATACATGTATATACATATACACATACATATATACACATACATACATACATATACACATACATACATACATATACACACATATACATATATACATATATATACATACATACATACATATATAAATATATATATACATACATACATATATATATTTACACACATATATATATACACACATATACATATACATATACATATATACACATATATACACACATATACATATACATATATACACACATATATACATATATATATACACATATATATACATATACACATATATATACATATACGTATATTTATACATATACATACATATATATATATATATATATATATATATATATATATATACATATACGTATATATATATACATATACATATACATATATACATATACATATACACATACATATATATACATACATACATATACACATATACATATATATACATATACATACATATACATACATATATATATACATACATATATATACATACATATATATATATACACATACATATATATATACATACATATATATACATACATATATATACATACATATATAAACATATACATAAATATACATATATACACATATATATACATATATACATATACATGTATATGAATATGCATACACATATATACACATATTCATATATATATATATATATATATATATATATATACATATACATATATATACACATATATACACATATATATACACACACATATACATATATATATACATATATACACACACACATATATATATATATATATATACACACACACATATGTATATATACACACACACACACACACACACATGAACATATATACTGTCAAATTACTCTTTCCAAGATCAAGACTAAACTTTGTGAGAATCTCTCCAATTGGATGATGGAGAAATGATCGGGTCTTACATGCAGGCATGACAGAAACCTCAGCAGTCACAATACTCTTCACTCCCAAGTTGGACAGAGCTCCTCTCACCAGACCACAGGTGAAGGCCAGATACTGCAGAAAGACAAACAGTCATCTATGTCATATGATGAGAAGGGATGTCCTATGTTGTGTAATGTGTGTTTACTCTGGGTGCAGCACCTTACCAAATACCCCTGTGTGCTATGTTAAAACACTGAAACTGGACTAATCTGAGACTAAATGAACTACAGAGAGCCAGAGTCCAATAGCCATTATTATCTATGAATCAGATTAAGTGGAAATCAGTTATTTAAACTGCATCTGAACATGTTTTATTATTTCTGGAGAATGAGAAACAGGTTGTCTAAATTCTGTCCAAATCTTCCTGAAACAAATATTTTACACAGACACTCCTCTAGAGTATATTACACAAAACACTACAGGACACAATACACAATGTACATACACTATATTACAATATTATAGGAAGACATCAAATATGAGCTGGGCAAGGCTTTATGTTCTTGCAGAATCACAAGCTGTCATAAACATCTAACTTAAGTGTAGGACTTACTGTATACTGTAGGTGTGCAACGTGAAGCAGCTTGATGTTGGAAAAAAATACAATTTAATAAACCAAAATCTAATAAATGACAGAGTGATTGGACAGTGAATATATGGTGTTAATACAGGTGGGTAAGGGGTTAAAAAAATGTGATGAGGGCATACATACTAACTGCAAAACTGAGTAGCAAAGGGAACAGGGCCTGTATTTATCAAACAGCTGAAAATTTTGTCAAATTTTGGACTACTCACAAACTTGCGAAGAAAAACTATTTATCAAGCTCCTTTTCACCTAAAAATGCACTTAAATGTATGAGAGCTAATAATAATAATGATAATAAATTAGCTTACGCTAAAAAATAGTGTCGTTTTAACCTATTATTTACATTTGAACATTTAATAAGATGTTACACCACTTTTTTTTGTTCATTTATCAGACTGCAAACAAACAAGAATAAATCTGACAATAAGCTCTGCAGTAAACAAATCCCTTATCAAATCTTTCTTTCCTGCTCTCTGTTTAGTCTCTTTTGCCTCTCTGACACTACAGACATCAGCAAAGAAATAAAAGACTGACAACATATGCAAACACATGATAACTCAGCAACACGGTTGTTAACAACAAACATGGTGGACAGGTTCAAAAGTCAACGAAAATGTCATTTCAAATAATTTTTTAAATATACCGCCCAACCTGTTAAAGTAAGAATTTATGTTATTTTTGATAACTTGAGAAGGATGTGTTACACCATACTCTGTGACCCATCAGATTCTGTGACATGTAGTAGTGAAACAACCAGTTCACCTTCAGGTAACGTTAAGTGCGTTGTGCAAAACATCTGTGATTTATTTAATTCATATTCACTGAATGATAAAGTAGAATGAATATTCTTTTAACTGTGTTGTTTTTACTTGTGCAGCTGCAGCACAGCATCCCAGTGAGGAGCAAATTGAGCGCGGAAAGGGTTAATGAATGTCACAAAGCAGTGATAAAACATGTTGTGAAAGCCCTACAACCATTCAGCACAGCAGAATGCCCATGGTTTAGGTTTCATAGTTAATTGCCATAGTTTCTATTAGTGTCAGTGTCATGCTTGTCTGGAAAGTGGTCTGTAAATCACAATTAAAATGATTAATTGTTTTATTAACATGATTAGAAGAAGATAGATTCTTAAATATATCAAGTTAAATCTTTAGTTACACTAAACAGTTGAAATTTGTTTTGTTAATGTGCTGAGTGAAATAAAAAGAGTACATTTTATAACTAACAGATGTCTTCATTACCGATCAAACAAACTACTTGAAAAGATATAACGGGGATTCAAAAGAATACAGATGTGATAAATGCTATCAAACCCCATCCCTACTAAGTATAGAGCAATGTGAAGCCCTGCTGGTCTTGGATCACCTGCTTCATGAAAAACAAATACTCTTTGAAATTATAGAGAGCCTTCCACAACAGTTCCCTACAGAGTCGTACAGTCTAATGAAATCAAGGCAGAGCACCTTAGGGGCGTGTTCCAGGTACTGTTTACCAGCTGACAGCTGACTTAGTAATCGGAACTTGTTGTCCTGGAGAACATAGATGCCCTGAAACACATGACAACAGCATCAACACTGACAAACATCAACACAGCACAAATCATTACAGATGGTGACAGAGGACAAAGATAATAAGACTAATATTTATATAACAGGTATATGGATACATATAAATTGTATTACATATGTTTAAAACTAAATTAATTATTTCAGTTTGTCAGAGCTGAGGCTGCTGAGCACTGGATGCGCTCTGGCTCAGAGTGAATTCTGTTAACATATTTTCTAAACGATAACCTACTGTATAAATAAAAGTAACTGACAGAGAGCTCAGTGTTACCTGATGATTGGTTCGAAGGTTGTCAATTTGCTTCTTGAACAAACAGGTCCAAAAGTCTTTACAGATGAACTTCATGATGTCCAGCTCGTCTTTGAACCGTGTAGTGTCTTTGGTCAGTCTAGTAAAAGGAAAAACTGTTCAAATGAAAGCCAAAAGCTTGACAAAACCGTTTACTTAAATCAAAGTATTATTGAGAATAAGTCTGGTGTTATTCTATATTTTATTATTGTCAACAAACCCATGAAAAGATCAAAACCAGCAACAAAGGGCTAAATCTAACACTTATTTTCATTATTAATTAGTCACACTCTTTCGCTATGAAATGTCAAAAAAATAATGAAAAATTCCTAATGATAATAGTCTAAAATTTAAAGAAACAAAGAAAAGCAGCAAAAATCTGTCTACTGACTAAGCATTTTTGTAAGGTTTTCTGTGAGGTTTGCTTATACGACTGCTCCAAGTCAGATTCACCAAACTATTAACTGCACAAAGCTGTCATAAATCACTGCTTTTGGCCTGATGGATACTACCTGTTCATGAGGAGGTGTATGTTCATGATGTTTGATCATTTGCATAATGACACCCCTAAAATGTCCATTCAAGGCTGCCTGTTTACACCATTTTTGGGAAAATTTCCTTCACAAAAATATTACCAAATAATAAAAAGAAAAATTTCAAATAGTAAGATTCAAGTCCTGCTGCCTGAAATCAGCACATAGATTCAGCAGGGTCAGTGTAATGATATTAGAGGACCTGACACAAATGGAAAATACTGATAGTACAGCTGCCAGCATGTCATCAGAGCAGATCTGTACTGTGACAGACATAAAGTGGGATAAGTCTGACATGATGTTAGTTGCTAAATGAAGGTGGTTTGCACCTAAAAAAAAGGCATATAGTATACAGTACTGCCTCATATCACTTATGATATAATGCAGTACTGTACTATTAATCTACTCAAAATATCTATAACATATCTTAAATCGGCTCTAGTTTGAAAACCTACATTACAATGCTCTTACATGCATTTGTTAGTGGTAAAATACCAAAATAAATACTGTAATAATATTACAATCTGAAAAGAGCCCTTCTGATAATAATAAATGACTACTTAATTTTGCTACTTTGGGAGCATTTTGCTGATATTTCTTCTGTACTTTTAAAGAAACATTCTGAATTCAGGAGTTTTACTTTTAACTGAGTATTTTAGGCTATGGCATTTTTCTACTTTTACTTGTGAAAAATATCAGAATACTTCTTTCATTACTGGTTGGTGATATGAACTATCCACCTGCTCATATTGTTCCCTTTAAAAGGTGATTATAAAGTATAAGTAATCCCTCAAAATATATAAATGATGAAGTTCTGTCTCTGCTCACCTTTAGGAGAATTTGCAGAGGTCCAAGGGATTAATATTTTATTCATAATGAGACAATGACTCAAACAGAGATTAAGATTTTATTTAGCACATAACTCTCTGTCACTGAGGAGGCTATTTTAACCCTGAGCAGAGCATATCATATATTGTACAGACTGAAACACACCAGATTCACTAACTGCTAGAGTTTTAAAGAGGAACACATGTTAGCAGCAGTTAGCTTGTTACCTCTCTATTAGTCCTTGGCCGACTCTAAATCCCATAGTCTCCAGTTTGGTGATATTTCTACCATTCTCCTAAATGAATGACAGAGGAGAAGTCATTAACAAACAAAGCTAACGGTCTCTAACCATTCAGGTCATTAAGCTGCCGTGGAAAAAACTCCTGACTGACGGTTTCTTACAGTCTCTCCGTTTTGAGCTGACTTGGAAATGTATTGTATCAGTTCGTTATGTAAAAACTGGAACGGAGCTTCGTCTGCCATTCTTCTTCCTCTGAAGCCAGTGGTTCAAACAGCAGCGGTCCACTGTGTCACTTACACTGGGACCGACACCATTACATATAGACTGAAAGCTAAAACCGAAAGAAAGAGCCGTGTACGGGATCTTTATGAGACAAAACACAAAACAAACGCTCTCTGCCGCTTCCTTGTTGTTCTTTTTTACCACCGAGGGGAGGGGTGATAGCAAAGAGTGCATTACTGTGCCATTACCGCCACCATTTGGCAAGGAGTTTCAACTGTGACATAAAAATCTAATAAAATCAAAATGATGAAACACTTGTTCTATTAATCGACATAGCTGATAGTAGTTAAATAATGAAGTCACATATAACTACTATCAGATAAATAAATTAAAAATAAACACAGAATGATTGTCCCATCCAATGCTATCCCTATGCGTAGTGCATTGGGAACTATGACAAAATGAAGGAATCGACTTTTTCCTTCACCTTTGACCTGGGAAATAGTTTGACAAAAACAAACAAAAAATCTTGGCTCAAGGCCAACTAACTAGCTTTCTCTGGGGCTCAATCAGCATATGGAGTAAATGACATCTGCTGATGAAGACCATGAGATACCTTTCAAAGTTCTGGAAATAGCTAGTAGCTTGACCAAGAGTTAAGATTTTCTGTCAAACTTTTAAATAATATTATCTCCCGTTTTTCGAGTGTTGCATTAATATTTGTAATGTCAATAGTGAAGAAAGTGAAGACACAACAAATAATGTTTTTGTTATCTTTTACCAGGTCAAGTGATTTTATCTCAGTGATTTAAACTATAGGTGTTTGTTGTCTCACACATTTACTTACAGGAGAAGACAACACAGAAGTGGTTACCTATCTTAAAGGATTAATTTGGTAATATTCTATAATCTTCTTTTCATCAGTCCCATGTGCAGAGCCAAACAAAGACTGAATGTCTCCTACAAACAAGTATTGTGTGTGTATTTAAACAAAAAAATGCATGATGTGTTTGTTAAAACTTCCAATAACCAGCTGTATTACTGAGCCTTGTTTTTCTTTTAAAATTTACGCCTTCAGTAGGACAAAATGGGCTTGGGGCTGAGAGCCACAGACAGGGCAGGTAAGTCAAATATGGAAGTCAGACAGACTAACACATTGTCGGTTTTGGTCTTTTAACGGAATTTGTTAACAATAAGAAAAATATAGAATATCGCCAGACTGATATTTTAAAGGCCTTTATACGATAGTCTTTTGTGTTACTTAATAAACCACACTCCTCTTGCCACCAGTGTTATGTCTCAGTATCAATAATTACCTCATACAGCGCTGTATGGTAATAATTTGCAGTTTAGGATAATGACCCATTTTCAATTTGTTTTTGTGAAAGTCAAGATCATAGATCTAAAAAGAGCAGATGACAAAATGTTGGAGGATGTTCTCTGTTCAGGCTTATGTGGATGATGTGAACAACAGGAGCAAGAGGGGTCTGCCCACTGACCTGCTGACTAAAGGGAACTACCATATTATTAATGGGCAAAATCAGGCTGAAGACAAAGCAGCCACAAATGTTAGCTTCATTTATCCTACAATACTTTTTTTGAATTAGAAGTCAGTGAACTACAAAAACAGCTGCGAGGTATGTGTACAAAATATCTTTATGTAACAAACAATACAGCCACGTTTAATAAGTTTTTTGAAAATAATATGAAATGAAAGCAGACAATCAGTCAACAGATCTCTTCAGTTCTTCATGCAGTTCTGGTTACCACTACATATGGATATGACTCCAGCAGCTCAGTGCTGCCATTTGCTGGTATTCAGGGATCCTCTGTACAGGCATGAGAGTAGGATGTGAGCCACTTGACAGGACAGTCCCTGAAAACACACACAGTTAATGTGACAAACAAACACAACCTTAACCATCACAACCGAATGCCTAACCCCAACCCTTAACTAACCCTAACCTAAACCTGATTCTAACCTGAACCCTAAAACCAAGTCTTGTCCCTCAAACAGCCATTTAGACTTGTTGGGTCCAGCATTTTGGTCCCAACAAAGCCGTTAGAGCCCACAAGTACAGTGGGCTCCCGGTTTTTTGGACCCCAAGAATATAGTAAAACAAGCACACACATTCTGATTAACCGTACTCTCAATTCAACCACTCTTTTTATTTCTATCAACTATGGACAGATATTTGATGTTGAATTATAATCTGCTGAATCTGAAATGGAATTCAATTTTTACCTCCTAATTTTACCTCCTAATTTCTTTTCCCGCCTCTTCGTTTTCTTTGTAACTTGGAAATTCATTTTACTGCCTTCCCCTTGCCTTCCTTTTCCCCCCATTCCAGTCAGAACTTGTTTGGGAAGACCAAATTTAACACTTCAACGCATGAATATCTGCCCCTAAACAGCACTTGACACTTGAATCCTGAGTAGAGGTGAATAGAGTTGAGAAAAAGCTTCCAAGGTTGCGTTTGTTGTGAGGATGTTTTTACCTGTTATACTTCTGTCCCTTCCTCCTCTGGTACTCTGTTTCATCCACTGTCCACACAGCTCCCTTTCCTCCCTCTACTCGTACAAAACACTTGTGTAGGCTGAGGTTGTGACGCACTGCATTCTGGATAAAATGGGAAAATTCTGTTGTCATAGAAGCAATGTAAAACGCTTTCTGCTCTGGTGAAAACTACATAATGAATGTGTTTTGTCTTTGTTGTTTTTGCCATTTTAAATTGTCTGTAATATTACAATTACTTAAACACATTACTAAACCACATAGCAACAAAACAATGGCATTTAACAAATTTCAAGTCATATCTTAGTTACTGTATATGAGCAAATAAAATGAACTTAATATAGTGTGAACTATTTCTGTCATAATTCCAACGTGACTACGCCCTATGAAAAAAGATTCAGTTGCTTTTTAGTGTACATAGATGATTTAGCAAGTAACATTTGCCATTAGGCTCTAACAGTGTAATGTATATTATTTCGGCAGGTATCAGAGTAATCCAAGTACTTCAAACCTTCCAGGTAGCAGTGTTGTGTCTGAAGTAGAAGAACATGGTAGTAAACCAGTTGTAAATCTCATTAAGAGTGCGCTGTTTGTCTGGAGACTCCAGGATGGACTGCAAAAAGTCATACAAAGTGAAGAGCACACAGGGACAAATTGTGACAAAAACTGTCATCCAATGTATTGGAAAATTAGACACAATTGCACACAGTTTATAGCAGACAAGATTGATTACATTAATCCAGTTATTTACAACCGAGATATCATTTGCTTCATTTGCGCCATATTCACTGACTGGTTGTCAGTCAATATGGCACATCAGCATCGTTTTCCCCACTGTTAACCTGGACTTAACGTTATATGATTCGTATGCTGATGTTCCACACACACACACACACACACACACACACACACACACACACACACACACACACACACACACACACACACACATACACACACACACATACACACACACATACACACACACACACACACACATATACACCTGTTGACCTTGGTCACTTTTGGGGTCATTACATTACATACCCTAACCTTTACCATAACCACTACTTGCCTAACCCTAACGAGTGACCCAAAATTCAGCTTTTTCCCAATTGGACAAACTGTCACCAATTAACTGGCCTTTAGTCTGAAATTTGTCCCCAAAAGTAGCCTATGACAGACTCTGTCACACACACACACACACACACACACACACACACACACACACACACACACACACACACACACACACACACACACACATACAAAGGTCTACTTTCTAATTATTGTTCACAAATGTTGCCATGTGATTTAACTGAATACATTTAAAGATGTTGCCATGAAAAGTTCTAAAACTAACTTTATAATTTATTCTAAAAGAATCTTAAAGAGCATGAAATGAAGTCAGTGATGTCAAAGCACAACAATCATAAAAGACCATCTTCACACATAATTGAATATTTTATATTAGAAACTCACCCATCTTATCAAGTAGGCATAGGTGTATGGAGGCCTGATGTTGTTGTATTTGTAACAGTCAATACTTGGGACCAAATCTGTACAAAAATAATAATGATATGTCATCAATCCATGTCATCAAACACATATTATTGGGATTATGTGGTTATTCATCTGAATTTCCTGAGCTACCCGTCTGTAAATACCACAGTGTTTTGTAAGGAAACTTTAGCAACTACTTAAGCACAGAACATGTTTTGAGAGCATGTAAGGACAAAGTAGTGAGTGTGATCAAATTTGAATGAAAAGCAACAAATTGTACAACATTTAGAGCTAGTTTGAAACTCATTTGTATAAAAATTACATTACAGACAACCTATTCCAATTTAAAGATTGAGATCACAGATTATTATAAAACTGATTACTGCCCAAATCCGCATTTTATCAAGATTCCTTAATGCCCAAATAATAGGAATGAGAATTTTTTCATGTAATCTTATAGTTTGCATAGTTTTTTTTAATTTTGATTCAGTTAAAAATTTTAAATTTCAGCACAGTTTTGGGGATTATTACAGTTTAATTAATGAAATGGCAATCCATTAAATTCTCAATTAATATGGTTTCCTAATATTATTAAGTAATTCTGTCGGGTTTGTACAAACACATTGTCTAAACTTCAAATCAGATTTGTCAAAAAATAGTCTTTTTAATACATTTTAAAATTAGGAGATTGTTTACTGTCTATTTTTTCAGATAGGTTCCTCAAACTATTTGATAGGTTTTAATATTAAGTTATATATAGTATCAGATAAATTAGGAAAGAGTGAAGTTGAAAGATACAGACATCCTCAAAGTCCTAAAAGATTATATTGTTATTATCTTGTGCACACAAGATTTAAACACAATATCTCCTATGACTTTGGGGGTTTTGTAGAAAGAATACATATTAAATATAAGTATAAGAATAAATATAGAAATATAGCATTAATTTCCCTTAAATTATAGTTCTTTTTTTAGATGAGCAGTAGGACTTCCTTCCCATGCTTGCTACAAAGCTGCTCTCTCCTGGTTTTAGCAGTTTGTATTCCTTTACATGTGAACTCCAACTGGCTAATCTTGGTTGTTTTCCAGAGAGTGAGTGCTACCTAATAATATTAGCTTAAAAATGAGTTAACCTAGAAATGGTAAAACAAATGTCCATTACGAGGTAATTCAAAAAACCGAGATTGGAGAAGCAGGTGCTTGATAACACCACCATTATGGGGAAGGGGGCCAGCGAATTAGTTCCATCATGACTGTTGTCTCTGTTCCAGTCAAACATTTTTCGAGGTGACACAAAACAATCACAACAGTACATGGATGTGTGGTACGGAGGACTTAATAGCCAGCCCTTAAAGTATAAACCAGTTAGACTGTAAATTTTCCAGGGTCCAGGGTAGACACAGCTGTTGGCTGACTTTATTGTGTCGCAGCTATCATAAAGTTAGCTAGGATGCTAACATGATGCTCAACCTATCAGCTGGGTTAACATATGACCCAAAACCCATGTATAGTCAGTCACAAAACAGCGTGTAGGAGTGTTAGTCTCCTCATCGCTCCACACTCATCTACTGTTTTCATCTGCCATTATCTTTTATCTCAGAAAAGACGAAAAGAGCAGAAAACATACATTATTTATTCAATTTTCAAACTGTCAACAGACACAGTATCAAAAGAAAAGATCAGAATCACACTCATACAGCTCTAACACTGAAAAAAAAACAACCGAAAAGCAGTGTGACAACAGAAACAGCTGATCAATCATGCAAGTAAACGTTCACTACCTATGTTGATGGAAATACATATGTACTGGCTCACTGATATACCTGTAAGGCATTCTGATATGAGCACAAGGCTTATTAAAATTCACTACTAGTCCACCAGTTTTATTTTTACCCCATATAATTTTTATACATATCTAAGCTTAAAAAAACTCAGGCCCATTCAGATTTTTCCCTGCCCAGTCATTAGCGTCCTTCTGGATCTGCCACTGCTGCAAGCTCAGACAACATATGGTGATGGGAAAAAAACATGAAGGCAACAGCGGGGTTTGGTCAGAAAAAGCGAGTTGACGTTTGGACCTTCTTCAAATATAATGTAGCATTGTCAAGAGAGAAGCCCAGTGGTTACAAAATGACTGAGAAGAATACCGCAAACCTGAAACTGAGGTAATAGAACTTTTAAAGACTTATATTGAGCCCACTACTAAAGGCAGTGGTGTAATGTTATGTTTTAGCACTTCATAGCCCAGCCACTTAAGTTCGCTGACCTTTGCTTAAGACAGTTTTGTTTATTTTGGATCGGAATCCAAAATAAATAACGATAGATCGGAATGTTCCAACCCATGAGTACTCAGTACACATTACAACATTTTTGACAGGCATTCGGATGGTGTGATCCCGTCGCAAGATGGTCTGGAGTTTTATGAATGATTGAAACTGGAATACAGTGATCTGTGACTTAAAAACAATTATCGATCAGGGGTGTAAATTTGGGGGGCCAATGGCCCCTTCCCTATTTCCAACCCCCCTACTTACGGCACCTTTGTTCAGACCACACCCATCTTCGAACTTGGCCTTCTTTTTCACCTAAACTACACACCTGTAAAGTTTCATGACTGTATCTTCCACGGTTGTGGCGCTATCGTGGTAAAAAAAATCTTTCCACAGACAGACATATAAACACCTGCGAAATTACTCAAAACTGCCTCTTTTGTCAAACTGGGTGTCTCCAGGACAACATTTTGCCATGATGATACACACACGCACAGAGAGAGAGAGAGACTCAAAGGGTGAAAACGATACAAGCCACGCTGTCGGGGCAGGTACAGATAGACAGACAAAATTCACACTACTGATAGTACTGTGACAAAAAAAAATCTGAGAGAATTGAGGATTGAGTTGAGTTGATTTTGTTGTTGCTCTAATATTTTATCATTAATAAACTTCCATAGAATGGTGTTACCTGGCAGAAGGTTAGAAGAACCAGTAGCTCTGTAGCCATGCTGGGACAACTCCTCTAGATGTTTAATGCACCATTGTTGCACTCTGTCTCCATCTGTCACTTGAGGCTGTGGCAAGAACAGAGGAAGGCTGTGCGGCCACTCGGAAACTGCCCTCTGCATGCAGTGATGGAGGTGAATATTAACAGACAGTTTCATTTGCTTTCTTTACAGGGGAAAAAAATCATACAAAAAATTCAAGAGTTTTTACATTCTAGTCTTCTTAAAATTCTTCAAGCTGCCCTAAGCAAATTGTTTAATCGAGCAAATCAAGCTAAAAGAAACAATGAAAGCCAAGAGCAATTAGAACTGACATACCAAATCAGTGTATTTGTGTTCAGAAAGGTGCAGATGAAGTTGCATCGCAGTGAGTTTCTGTTTTTCCAGGATGAGCTGAAAAAAGAGACTTGAATTTACCTCACCCCGATTTTCCTGATTTTGCTTAAATAAGTGATCTCACCACCCGAGACCCACAGAGAGCATGTTAGTCCTTAGTTAAAGTTAGCAATAGTTAATGTTGTAACCTTAGATCAACATTGTATTATTGTGATAAGGGTGATGAAATTTTAGAGACTGTGCTCCTGTAAAAAATGACCCCATAAATCGTCTATTCAAGCACCTTATTACAACCCATAGTTACATTTTATTGCTAGGCGACCTCTAGAGGAAAGGAGGAAGTCAGGTGACGGAGTATAAAGACTATGTTAGGAGAAGGTTTGGGTGGATTAATGGGTTGACAAAACACAGGACTTTCACACAGAAGACCACTGTTTGTTTCCCGTGTGAAACCAATCATTGTCATCATTGTTTCTTTTATCCATGACCGTTCAACAACTTATGTTTATTATTGTAACCATGATAACGGAGGGCCTCTTTCCTAAAGGAAGTACTTATTTTAACCTAAACAATCATTTTTAAGCTAATGCTGCCCAGATTATCTTCAGCAATGTCAGACAGAATGCACTTTCTTTCTGAGAGTGAGATGTTCAAATGGATCTCTTTGTGATGTGTATGTGTCTGTGTGTTAAGTACAGAACCATACCAACACCTCACCTACCTACACACCTACCAACACCTCTAAAGCTCGCTTATTGTTAAAGTATTCCTCTTATGTGAAATGTAAAATGTACTGGACCACCGTTTTTATTGGAGTATTTCTTCAATGTGTGCATGTAGCAACTACTATATGGTTAAGTTAAGGTTAAAGTCAGGGAATCACATCCTAGTATGAGACAGGACGTGCTTATCTTAATGGCCAGCCACCACGCTGACCTTCATACTTTACTTTACAATATGAACCTCACAGTATTTTCTGCAGTTGCTAATGCAGAATAGTTGCATGACATGCATGTAAGCAGACAGTATTGTCATACACTATGCTATTTTAAACGTTCAAATCATACAAACTTAAATAAACATACAAGACAGTATTGCTACTGTCATTTCTCTCTTTATATTCATTATATGGCAAGTGTTCTGACCAAAAACAACCCTGCATTAAACCTTGCATTAAAAAATGCAGCCCCAATGCAGGCGGCATTGGTAGGTGCAAGTTCCTTCCTTTACAATTGAGACAATGCGATACATTCCAGGAAGTCTAGTTGAAGTAACAGATCCATGAGTTTGAAGCTTATCATTTTCCAAAACACCGTACAAAGGTTTATGATACTGTAGTGACAACCCTATATTTCCATCATTCTTAGTGGTGGACTAATTAGTTGGTTAAGCCTGCTGTTTTTGTGCAGTAAACAGTAGAAATACAGTATCGTTGTTATTTACAGTATACAGTATTCATGTTACTAAGACAGCTACCAGGAATGTGGCTTTTGATCGGCCAGTTCAGCACATTGCCAGAGTGTTGTGTGGATTTTGCTGATTATTGGTCAACTTGTAGGTGAAGAAAGTGTCCAGGAGCCCAAGATGTCTTATTCTAAAAAATATTAATTGAAGCTTGGCCAAGGAGAATGGAGAAATTATCAATACAAGTTTATGTGCATGTTGCCGTCTCCACTCTGAAGCTCGATCCCCTGTACTCAGTCTTTTAACGTTTACAGATTATGCTGATCATACTAGACACCCAGAAATGGTCCAACTCAATCCCTCTACAGTATTTGGAGTTAGTTTATTGGTTCTCTATTCAGTAAACAGGGAAATATTTTTACTTGTCTTAGTTCAGATCATGTTGCATGTAGCCTTCAGTATAACATCATGGCATCCTGGTCTGGAGCCACTGTTATCTGCCTATGCCCGTGGATTCTAGCAGACACCAATCTATGGCATATAGATAGGCAAAAGCAGCCATCTCCTTTGACCTTGGCAACTGCAGCAATGCTGCTTCACTTTTAACAGAATGGCTCTGTTTTCCCCAAATAACCTCAGGAAGGTGCCCAACATCTCAAGGAGAGAAGACAGTGTGCCTTTCAGAAAGATTTGCTGCTGTTTCGCCTGAGACATGCTTTCATGATCATGGTTTCTTATTTAAAGGGCATATACACAGCAATAGAAGCGTTAAAAACTATGATCTAGTGTGGGGTGGATAGTTTTTTTTCACAAGCATATTTATAGTGTAGTTGTAAACCTTCTGGGTTTCTCTAATTCTCACCTGACTCTCCATGCACTGAACAATATCTTGCTGGACCCTCCACTGAGCCATGCTTCTGTCACCATGACTGTGTTCAGAATGGAGATGCCTAGGAGACGAAACAGGACAAGGTTATATAGGCCACCACTTTTTGGTAATACACGCGTTTGCTATGACAGCCAAAATCAGATGAAAAGCTCTAATCTTTGTGTCCAGAATAGAGACAGGTCCGGTAATCTATATCTGATTAGGTTTCTTCTCTGAGCAGACGTGGTCAATTATGTGATTAGTTGAGAGTTGCTCTTAAACGTTTTTCTTCCATTTGGCTGTAAGTAGGAGGAAGTCACTGACAAAAGCGTCTTATTGCTTTCACTCAGCCAGCGACTTTTTTACTCGGAAGTTGGTACTTTAGACACATTCTGTAGAGGAATTACTACAAGTTTGACAAAAAACAAGCCCTGAATTCCATAGCCTGTGTACACTTATATGTGGTGGAACTTGAGTTTTTATGTGAGTTAGGTGCTGTACAATATATCTGTGTTTCGAAGGCTTGCATAATGTACACTATGTGAAACCCATCTCCCCATTGAGAAAATCTATCTATCTATCTAAAAACAAAAACACCATTTGAAGCAATTCAAAGCTGCTAGCTTAGTGGAAAAACAAAACAAAATCATCCTCACTGCTGCACATTCAAGAATCAATTTGGTGTTATTGATGGTAGAGTAGTGACAGAGCCCAAACCTGGCAACCCCACTATGTGGACAGGATGTCTGAGATGCTTTGTGCTGTCACTGGGTCTTAAAGATTATGTGCATCCTAACAACAGAAACTGTTCTGTCTTCAAAGTGTCCTCAGTGCATGGTGGTGCCAGGATTGAGCACTGCACTCTTCTTTTATGACACTGGGTAAGATTGAAAAGCATACAACCTGAAATTGTTCCTTTACAGAGGTAAATAATACTTGTTAAGTTATTATTACATTACATTATTGATCTCAACTTAAGAGTGGTTCATCAGTAATCTGAACTGAAAGTGGGAAATAACCATTCGTAAAAAGGCTACAACACTTCAATGACGAGCGATTCAATGAATGTAGTATTTAGCAGTCTACTTACTTTAAGAAGCTAGGAAAATCTTTAGACACTGCATCACAGCCAGGCCAGCGGCAGAGGCCACTCACAAACAGAGCACTGGTCACCTCAGGGATGCTGGAGGGAACAGCAATGTGATATCATGTACCCGTGAAATAACTGGAAGAATCCTTCAAACTTAACCTCCAGAGAAAGAGTGGGGTAGTTGAAAGATATTTGTGCAACGAAAACATTTTTAGGCTCTACAGCCAAAAAAAATTCAAAGCTGTTGCAGAAGATGGCTTTTTAAAGAAACAAACCATCCATCTATTCACATTCCGCTGGTTATGTGGGTCTTGGTTGAAGTGGCAGCAAGCTTAGCAAGGTAGCCCATGTGTCACTCTCCCTAGACACATCCTCCAGCTCCTGGGTGCTCTTGTTTAGTTCCCTGGCAAGATCTGGTATTTAATCTCTCAAATATGCTCTGGGTCTGCTGTGGGGTGTCCAGAAAACCTCAAAATAGAGGCATCCAGGAGGCACTTCAACTGACTCCTTTTGACATGAATTGTTCTCCAAGCTTCTTCTAGATGTCTAAGATCCTCTTCCTGTTTCTATGGGTGAGCTGACCCAGCCTGTGAGGGAAAATCATTTGAATGCTTGTTATCTAATTTTTTTTGGTAACTACCCAAAGCTCTTGACCATAAGTGAGAATTGGAATGTAGATCAACCAGTAAATTGAGAACAGTGCTCAGTGTGACGGGGCACCAATCCACCTGGCAACCTAACATTCCATCTTACTCTCATTCATGAACGACATCTCAAGATATTTGAACTGTTTCAACCGGGGCAGTTACAATAAACCACTCTCCAGCAAAGAGAGTTCAGTTTCTGACTCTCGTCTCCACCACTGTAGTGCCACAGAACCACCTCAATCCACCTCCATCACCAAACCGGACATTCTTTACATGTCTGCTGCACCTTGAGATTCTGTCCATGAAAATGAGAAACAGAATCAGTGACATTATCCCACAGTATCCCTCCCAGATACCCCATGGGGCGTGGTCATAAGCCCTTTTCAAGTCCACAACACACATTTAGACTGAATGGGAAAACTCCCACGACCCCTCCAGCTGGTCCACTGTTCCATGACCACAATGGAATACACATTCAATTAACCTAGCCAAATAAGGGAATTTTAATTCCAGTATCAAAATATATTTCAGTTTTTCATCACAGCATATTTTTAGTCAACCCATTAATTGGACAGCAGACAATCTTACTTTGTTGTAATGCACTGAGTCATTTATGTATTGTATGTATATTATTTATCATTCAACGTAAATATCATTCAACATAAATGTTGATGTGAAAATGTGACAGTCACCCATCATGAAGCCTGGCCCCGATGGAACTCTGTTTTGGAACGTCTCTTCTCAAAGGGAGCAAGTCATGGCTTTGCCTGTGAGAGGAGCCCATCTGTGGTGAAGAGGACTGGGAAAGACGGCTTGCATCCACCTCTTCCTTGCAACAGAAGACGAGTGCACTATTATCTGGATGCACTAGGGAAAGAAATTATTGGTGTAGGCTTCTGAAGTTTTCAAAATACATGCAACAACATATGCTGCCACTGCTGATGCTCTACTGCATAAACAGGTAGCAAATGGTCTTAAAACCCGTATTCAGTTAATATAAGTAAGAAAAAGAAAGTAATTAAGAAAACAGAAATACCATCAAGCACCAATACAATAATGGCTGTGTCTCTAAGGCCCAGTTGCTTACTTTATATTAAGGCTAACTTGTTTGTGCACACTGTAAAAAGTCAGCACACATAAAATGATTGTCATGTAGAATGATGATGTTGCTGGTGTGTAACTGAGGACACTGAAATGTCCGCGTACCATGTTGTTGTCTGGAAGCTGTTTGGAAAACTTGACGCAGCACTGATGGTCTCTGTTGCTTCTGCCTTATGCCTTCTATACTGCTCCAACACTGGGAGGAAAAACACCAATGTTAACTACAATATGTGGAAAATGTGTCAAATTAAAATGAAGTCATAGGGCCTCATGCAAGAACCTTTTTGTATTGTTATCCATAACTTCTGTTACTTCTTTCAGCAGAACATATGAATTATGTGTGAATTATGTGTGAATTATTTAGTGTGTAGTTCCTCTACAGTTGATTTTTGTGTTGGAAACACATTTGAACGATCTTATACACTGGCAGCTTTAATCACTCAGATATTTATTAATTAGTATAGGTTCATTAGTGAGTAAAAAGATTTTTCTGCAGTGCAAAACATGAGAATCTTATATGTTACATTGTTACAGAATAAACTCCCCGTGATTTTATAAAATTTGCATTAGAACTACTGTAGTTCTACAGTGACCATCTAGACTTATAATGCTGTGTACATTAATAACAATTCAGTCATTTTTAATAAATACTAATCCAGTAAAATTATATATATTATATAATTAAATGACACTTTTAAAGGGACCACCACCGCCTTCAATGCATGAAAATACATCATGTATTAAGAGATGTTTTTAGGAAGTGGTAAGGTTTGTTCCAGCATAGTTGTATGATGTGATTTGTTGCATACCTGACTTTCTGAGGCAGGTGGTGATACCATGTCCATGGTCTGATGGTCAGGAGGAGGGGGAGGAGGAGGAGAAAGAAGAGGAGGAGGGCGTGAGTCCTCCAGCTGTTTGATCTTGTCACGTTGTGGGTTAGCTTGGTGCTGTCCACATCTCACATTCTCACTGGATGTCTCTGGCATCTCTGCAATGAAAGGAGAGACATTGATGCTTCACTATAGAGACTTTAAGGTTGTGCCCTAAAATTATTCCCAGTGGAAAAAACACAACTCCATTTCACAGGAAAATGAGCAACCTATACTGCTTTAAATATCAGATTTATGATCACATCTAGCACAACAAGTATTTATAAACATTTTTCAAAACTGTTTTTAACAGGATGGCATCAGATCTTCTTTCGCTACTCTCAGGCTACTTCCCACAGGCCCTGAAAAATGCAGTTATTAAGTCATTCTTAAAAAAGAAAAATCTAGACACTTCATTAATAAACAAATCAAATCTCTAATTTTTAAGTAAAATAATAATCAATAAAACGTTTGTTTTTCAACAACCGAAAGCCTTCCTGGCCATAAACAATTGTCCCAGTTAGCATTTCGACCATACCAGAGCACTATGACTGCTCTTGACATCTACTTATGTGTATATCACTAGACAGACTGGAAAACTTTATGTGACTTTCTGGCACAGTGCTTAACTTTTTTGAATCCTATTTGAGGGACAGGGACTACTTTGTGTTGATCGGAAATTAAACATCTGAGTGTACAAAAACAACATGGAGTTCCCCAAGTCTCCATTCTCAGACCACTTCTGTTCAACATCTGTATTCAGAAAGTATTCAGACCCCTTCACTTTTGTCACATTTTTTATGTTGTGGCCTTATGATAAAATTGTTTAAACATATGTTTTCCTTATTATTCTACACTCTGTACTCCATACTGACAAAGCAAAAACAGAATTTTAGAATTTTTTGCAAATTTATTAAAAATTAAAAACTGAAATACCACATTGACATAAGTATTCAGACCTTTTGCTTTGACACTTGAAATTTAGCTCAGCGCTCAGAGACAGGATTGTGTCACAGATTTGGGGAAGGCTGCCATAAATTTCTGCTTCATTTCTGCTTCAATCAGGGGAGAAGGGCCTTGGTAAGAGAGGTGACCAAGAACCCGATGGTCACTCTGGCTGAGCTCCAGAGATCTTCTGTGGAATCTGGAGAAACTTCCAGAAGGACAACCATCACTGCAGCACTCCAACGATTTGGGCTTTCTGGCAAAGTGGCCTGACAGAAGCCTCTCCTCAGTGATAGAGACATGAAAGCCTCTTGGAATTTGCAAAAAATCACCTAAAGGACTCTTAGACTATGAATTGAATTTGGCTTCAATTCTAATGTCACGTCTGAAAGAAACCAGGCACTGGGAGAAAATCCCTAAATCCAGGTGCGCGAAACTATTCTTCTTGCGTCATACCCAAGAAGACTCGAGGCTGTAAACGCTGCCAAAGGAGCTTCAACTAAGTACTGAGTAAGGGGTCTTCGCTCTGTCATTATGGGGTACAGAGTGTAGATTGATGAAGAAAAACATGAATTTAAATGATTTCAGCATAAGGCTACAACATAATAAAATGTGAAAAAAGTGAATGGTCTAAATACTTTCTGAATTGACTGTGTATTCTCCTTGTAGCTCAGATTATGGAAAACAACAAAATATCTTACCATAATTATGTGGACAACTCACAGAATTATAATATCATATAATATTGTCAGGTGACTGTGGTCCCATACAAGCGCTGAGTAGGTGTATTCAACAAATCAGTCATTGGTTGTGGTAAAAAGTCTGCCAGTTGAACAAAGATAAAACTGAAATAATGGTTTTTGGAGCCAAAGCAGAAAGATTTAAAGTCAGAGCTTGAAACTTCAACCTTAATTCGATGGGACGCGTTTAAGGTTTATATGAGAGGACAGATAATTAGCTATACCAGTTTTAAATATAAACAATTCAAAAACAAAATGTTGGAAATTGAAAAAGAAATTAAAGCATTTGAAAGTGAGATCATAATTAACAATACTCCGGTACTTGAACATAAACTGACTATATTTAGAGCCTATTATAATGAGCATTCAGTAAACAAGGCCCTAACTAATTTAAACAAACTAAAACAAGCATTCTACGACCAGGGGGAAAGCTGGTAAACTGCTTGCCTGGTGAATTAAAACTTTACAGAATGTAAAACTGATTCATGAGATAGAGAATTCAAATTGAGTTATTACAATGGATCTTAAGGAAATAAATGAAACATTTAAAATATTTTATGAAAAACTTTATAAATCAGATCTGTCACACAAAACAATTTTCTCGATAGCCTTGTATTCCTCACTCTCTCCTGAAGATCAAGAAATGCTGGACAGGCCAACGGAGCTTTTATACAAAAAGCTCAGTTGGTTTTTTTTTATATAAGGCCTTTGCCTGTATGAAGGGGGTGAAAGCAAATGATCCCTGATGGGATATCTTCTGTACCTTTAAAAAAATGATAAGGGAGGACTCCAAGTTCCAAACTTTCACTGTTATTATTGGGCAGCCCAGATTAAAGCAGCCATGCATTACTTCTTAGACAGTCATACAATACCCTAGGTCAAAACTGAAAATACCACTACATCCCCATTACACCTAAAGCTCTATCTCTATTCTGATACATTGAAAAATCTGCTAAAAGATACCCATAACCATTTTGTCATGAATACTATAAGAGAAAATACAAGCAAATTTAAACAGTGTCAGATATATCAGATTTTACAACGATTGATGACAGCATTCAGTTAGGAAGGATTAGTTAGGATTAGCTAACAGCTTTGTTTTGGTATTGATATGCAAAAAATAAATACATACTGAATTCATTCCTGCATATCAATATTGCTGGACATCACAATCATTACATTTGTCCTTGTCCCTTCAACACTTTTTTTATACAGTTGTGATGTTATGTTGTTTCAAGCAATGCTGTCAGGCCTTGGCTGCTATCAGTTAGCTGCACATGTACGGGGAAACCAGTTATGGTTGTAACACTTTTTGCTTAAGCACCTGTAACTCACTGAATGTTCGAGCTGGAGTTCTCAAACTTTTAATTTGTTTACTACAAATGGCATCAATTCAAACCTCTCCAAGCATATCACAGACCTCGTCAGTTGATGCCAAATACATGGTGTGGTGTAAGTTGTAACAATTAGACAAAAGAAGCAAAAACAGACTCTTTCTGTGACTGACCATAACTCAAATCCACTTTCTGTTTGACTCAGGTATGTGTGTGTGTGTGTGTGTGTGTGTGTGTGTGTGTGTGTGTGTGTGTGTGTGTGTGTGTGTGTGTGTGTGTGTGTGTGTGTGTGTCTGTGTCTCTGAGTGTATATTCTTAATCAGAGTCACAATGGTGACAAATGAATGTTGGCTACCCTGGAGTGCAGGCTTGGTGGGCCCAGAGACTGCATAGGGCACATTTCAACCACACTTCATTTGGCTTCATGTTGCCAAATTGCTCCATACAGACAACACAAAAGTTCTCATCATCTGAGATCTCAGAATCCTCTGCATTGGCTTTCAACATTTTCTTGACAGGCTTTCTCTCCTTTTTCTTTTATTTGCCTTTATTTTTTAGATACTCTTTCTTACATCGTTGCCTCTTCTCTGTTCTTCCTCCATCAATGCTTGCTTCACAGTATATTGGAATGTATTTCAGGCTGCCTCTTCTTCCTGCTCCTGCTAGTTGTTTTCCTTGGCCCTGCTTTCAGAAACAACCAAACAATAGCACGATCCCCTTTTCTTTGCAGAGGTCATTAGCTTTCACAAATACATCTGAACAGTGGTTATCCAGCAAAAGCAAAATCTTCTTCTCTGGGCTGACCTTTGTCTGTTTGGCAAAGTGATAAAGGAATAAGAGGAAGTCTTCCGTTTGCATCCATCCTGAGGCGGCACAGCATCTAGCACTCCCTGATAGCGTGCTAGTATTCCTTGTAACGTTTACGGGGAAATACAAAGAAGGAAGGAATTGCATTGCCCAGCACTTACACAGCACATGCTACTAACACAAGCACATCTCTCTCACCCGATGTCATTGCATCCACCTGCTTGACCCCACGACACACAACAACACAGTCTGGTGACTGGACTGTTATTACACCAGTTTCATCTACATTCCATATGTCGCTCCTGTCGAAGTTGTATCTCAATGACCTGTCCAAGGTCGTTGAACAATCATTCCACATTTGTGCAGTTAAAACTTTCAGCCCGTGTAAGGCCGGTTGCCTCTGGACTCCTCATTGACAGGTCTCTCAGCTTCTGCATGGATTTGAAGTATCTACTCAGCGTTACATGGCTGATCCCATGTGCCTTTTCAACTGATCTGACTAACTTGCCCCTCTTTGTGACCTCATCAGATGATTTTTCAAAAAACATTGGCTAGTACACCTCTGTAAGTATTTTTTTTTCCACTGCCTAGGCATTCTGTAAAATTATTAAAATCAAGAAAGTGCTCTTAGTTGTATGTAAGGGGATGGTTGTAACAATTTTTAAAGATGTATTAGAACCCATCCACCCCTGTCAGCCATTGGTAAATGAGCCACTTGAACTTAGGTTTCTTTTATTCTTCATAGTGATACATTTCTGGCAACTCTGGTTATACTTGATATAGTTTGTTTGCCTTTTTTCCCTGTTGTGTTATCCCATAAACATGTTTAAATGTCAACTATTGTGTGCCGTTATGTTCTCTCAATTTGTGCACACAAACTATTAATCTGAAAATCCAAATCAATGATTAAAAAGAAATATTAATTTGTGTGCACAATTTATTAATTTATATATACTTATTAATTTGAAATCCTAAATTAGGTAAATAAAACGCAAAAATCAGTAATTTTTGCACACCATTTATTAATTCAAGAGCACAAATTGTGCTCACAAATTATGTTATTTTTCTCAAAGTATTTATTGTCTTTTACAATTACAATACAATATGCATTAGCATTACTTTATTGCTCCTGCAAGGAGCAGTAACTGGAAGCTGTAGCCTTCCAGACATCATGAATAAATTTGAAAACAAAATCAGAGCTGTTTGGTTATCTGAAAATAATCTACACCTTTCAGCCAATCAGCATCCAGCATTCACTGCAACCATGTACGCATTAAAGTCTTCAAAACATTAAATGTGAAGGCTTTCCTGTACCAAACCTTCTGACAGAAAGGCTGTGGTTGTTCACAGCAGGTGCACTAACACATGTAAACAACCACACACACACAGACACACTTTTGCTCTGCTTTTGTGCAGCATGGTGATATGTGTCATCTTCAACCACCGGGACTTTTGTTTGTGGAAGATGCCTGGATGGTATTTCCAGATCAGATGCTATCTTTCCTTAAGTAGTACTTTACTATGTGATACTAAGCTTTATCAGTTGCACAAAACTGTCAAATCCCGTATTCTTAAAGTGAGGCTTCATCTTTTTAGTGTCAATCACCGTCACACTTTGTACATGTAAGTTTGTAGTCCTTTTTTACAAAGAACAAAGAATGGTCAGCTTGAGTTCATGCCAGTTACAATACATTGTATTCCAATGGTGACAAGTATTCGTGGTGGAAAAAAAAACAATCAAAACATTTATAGAAACTTGAAATATTTTTTGCAGTGTAAATCACTTCTCCCCTGTCCAACAATATGCTCAGTATGTTCTTTGCCCTCCTTAAAAGTGCTAATGGAAGCAGTGTTTTCAGCTGCATTTTGCTGAAAGGATGACTGTTTAGTACATATTCTTTTGACAGAGGTCGAAGGAGTATTTTTGAGCCTTTACTTAAGTAGTAGCAACACCATGCTGTAAAATCTCCATTACATGTAAAAGACCTACATTCAAAATTTAACTTTATAATATTATACAAAATATTACTATTACTTTTACTGGTGTTATCAGCAAAATGTATTCATGTATCAGTAATAGTGGTGTGTTATTATCGATTATGCATTGACATTAAGCTAGCATTTTAATATTGCAGGTGCTCTAAGTGAAACTAATCTAAACTTGTATATATATATATTACAACTCATTGTGGTATTTTGTATTTTGTCGCTTAAAATAGAAAATCAAAAATACAAATACAAATACCTCAAAAATGTACTTAAATACCGTACATGGTAACAATTTATAATATTTCTGATATATTATAAAGACTGTATTATAAAGTGTTACTGAGCACTTTAGCAAATATAGTTACTTTCCACCACTATCTCTTCATACTTAAAAGATAAATATTGGATGTAATGTCATTGTAAAGGTATCCTTTGGAGTTTTTACATTTACATTTACTCATTTGGCAGATGTTTTTATCCAAAGCGACTTACAAGTGAGTGACAATACTAAAGCTTCAGTACAGTAGGAGACCATGAAGTAAGCAGTAAGAACTAAATCTGTTCATTAAGACACAGTGCAAGGAGATCAGGTAAAGAAGTGCACCAAAAGTGTACAATAAGTGCTAGTTTGGCATGTTATGGTGTTATAGGTGGTAGGAGAGGAGGTACTCTTAGAAGATAAGAGTCTTCAGGAGATTATTGAAGAGAGAGAGGTATGCCCAGGCTCTGATAACATTTGGTAGCTCATTCCACCATCAGGGAACCACAAACGAGACCAGTCTGGACTGTTGCCTTGTGTGCAGGAATGGCAATGCAAGACATTGTTCCTTGGATGAACACAGTGGCCACGAAGGAGCATAAGTCTGTATGATTGACTTCAAGTAGATGGGTGCAGACCCAGAAGTCACTGTGTTGGCGGGCATTAGTGACTTGATTTGATTCAGGCAGCCATGGGTAGCAAGTGGAGGTCAATGACCAGTGGAGTGACATATGCCCTTTTAGGCTGATCAAAAACCAGATGCGCTGCCGCATTCTGGACCAATATTAAAGGTTTCACTGTGCCTGTAGGGAGGCATGCTAGAAGGGCATTGCAGTAGTTGAGGCGAGAGATAACCATGGCCTGTACCAAGAGTTGGGTGGTTTACTGAGTCAGGTAAGGCCTGACTTTCCTATGTTGTATAGTGCAAAGTGGCATAACTGGGAGACAGATGCAACATGGTCAGAGAAGAATAACTGGTCATCAAAAATGACACCCGGGTTTCTCACGACCTTGGCTGGGGTGAGAGATGAAAAAGCAATTTTGATGTTGATATTGTGATGGAGAGATTGATTGATCCAGTCTTAGAGAGGTTTAGTTGAAGATTTCTATCCTTCATCCATGTGGATATGCCTGAGAGACAAGCCGAGATCCATGCCAAGACCATGGGGTCATCTGATGGGAATGACAGGTATAGTTGAGTGTCGTCTGCATAGCAGTGGTATGAGAAGCCATGTGAGCAGATAATTGGACCCAAGGAGGTGGTATATATTGCAAAGAGAAGGGGCCCCAGCACCATACTGCGTCAAACACTGCTGATAGGTCCAGCAAAATAAGGACCAAGGACTGGGCTGCAGCTCTGGCTGCCCTTAGGGCTTCATTCACAGACAACTGAGCTGTTTCAGTGAAGTGGTTGCTCTCACAACCCGACTGACTAGGATCAACTAGGGTGTTCCATGAAAGGAATTCTGAGACCTGTTTGAAAACTGCAATTTGGGTAGCCATAGATACGACAGCAGCACTGATGCTGGATGAGAAGGAAGATAAATGTGACTGATAACCCTTGAGATCAGCCAGGTAACTGGATCCACGCCATTTTCTATCAGCAGCTCTGAGATTGGTACACAGATTTCGGATGGTGTTGGTCAGCTGTGGGTGAGGCAGGTTAGAGCGAGCAGGTTTGGTAGACAGAGGACACAGGCTATCCAGACATGAGGTCTGTGTTGCGAAGAGAGACTCTATGGTATCATTGACCTCTAGTGAGGAAAATGTTCTAAGAGTAGGCAGAGTGGAGGGAACCACTGGGGAAAAGTAGGTGGGAGATTTTGGAGGTTGCGGGGGAATGAAACCAGAGGTTTGATCCAAGTCTCAGTGAGCGCTAGAAGCTTAAGGGATAGCTGGTTAGCATAGGCAGGAATGAAATCAGCTTTGTTAACTGCAGACTGGCAGTTCCACAACCCAACGGAAAAGGAGGCACATGTGGGTGAGGAATGTTGCAATGTAAGGAGGTTAGCCAGATTTCTTTGAATTTTGGCATAGTAATACTTTCATGTTTACCAGAGAAAAACAGGAATTGAGTGGAAGCACATGGCTACATTGCTGAGTACGGACTGAGTAAAGACTATAGTTAGTTGCAGTGTGAGGTGAAGTGAAAATACTATGGTTAAGGTTTGATTAGGTTTAAGCATAAAAACAACATGGTAAGGTTTAGGGCACCCTCGTGGTTTTTTATGTGATAATAACACGTGGTTAACGTTATGGAACAATCCTGGTCATGCTTTTAAAAAAAGCACTAACTTTTGGTTGTAGATAGGAAACAAACAGCAGTCTCTGTTAAAGTCTGATGTTTTGCTGACTCATCCATCTGTAGTCCCTGCAAGTGGATATTGTGCTGCAAGATCAGATACTTTGGCAGAAAACAAATACGCCCTTCAAACTGTATTTCCTGTTGCAAATTAGTTGTATATAAACACAATTCTAGGAGACAGGGTTGAACACACAGACATGAGAATGAGACCCATCTTAACATCTAACTCTCAGAATGAGAGCAGTAATCATTTTTAAGCAAACTAAGAGATGAGTGTAGCGATGAACGAAATATAAACATGGGGGTTACTGCTGTGTTTAGCTTCTTTTCCTCGTTCTACATGTTTTGTTAGGCTAGTCGTTCAGTTGGCTAAATTCACTGATTCCTTTTCTGTTTCAAGTGAAAGCCCTAGTATGCACCCACCCCCTGGATACTTTCAAATTTCCATGACAAGGTTTCATCTTCTCCTGTATTTCAAAAATATTCAGCTATGATGCTCCGGTTTAGTCATGATGGCATGTAAGCACTCAGAGGCTCCTATGAAAGCTTATGACATGACATATCTCTCTATGAAGCAAGTGATTGCAACTGCCATTACTTATATTAGGTATCATGCGAAGTGATAGAACGGGGCCCTTTCTTTCAGCTATCTCACTGTTAGATCAGAGATTTCTTTAAAGCTGTAGGGAAGCGTGCATCTAGACAATAAACCAAACAGCCAATACCATATGTGTTCTGCAAATGCACACCCACAGAAACAGGAATTCAGTAGAAAGTGAGAGCACTTAAGATGTTTGTGGCTTCTCACTGTCATCTCTCATTATGGCTTTCCTTCTTGACTTTGTCTCCCGTAGAAGAAGCCCATCAAAGTCTCTCTGTCTGTTTTGACAAAGTGAGGAGAGCTTTAGTCACTACACTGCATACTCAAAGTGATATGATGTGATGGTCTATATTTGGTTGGTACTTCTGTGAGTCAACATCTGTTGGCCACAAATGGGTTTGAAGAAGTATTTTCTGTTTGGATATTGTAATCAGCCACATTACAGTGTGGAAAGTTGCAGATGCCTCATACTGGTACTACTATGTGTGGGTTTATTATTTAAATATTCCCATATCTCAAATCAAACATCCAAATCACACTGATACTTTGAAAAAAATGTGTAGGAGACTCTTGTTTTCAGATCTTTTATCTAAAGTTGCCCAAGCAAGTGTTCAAGGGTCAATTATTTAAATAGAAATAGACATTGTTGTCAAATAGCATTTGCTGTAATTAAATGCATATACATATATATGTACAATATATATATATATATATATATATATATATATATATATGTAGACTGTACATTAGCAGCTACACTGAAATACTGAAATGGCAATAAAGAATTAAATCTTGAATCTTATTTTCTTTTGTTTAAAAGGATTCAGCATGAAGACTAATATTATCAGAGTCCAGGAAGCAGGGCTGCAGCGGGTAAGAAAACGCGTGTTTGATCTTAGGGCAGATGTGCATGCCAAGTACCAAATTTGAATTTGGCCAATCTGAGTTTGTACACAAAAGTTTCCATTTGTATTTTTAAATTCTTTTTTAAAAACATTATAAAATTCATGTTAATATTTCCAAAACACAGTGGAAATGAAAAAAGCAAACAGATTCAACAACTGAGGGCCTGCGTTCATCTTGATAAATGGACAGTGGCTTATTAAAACACATAAATAAATCCAGAGCCTTTTCATTCAGTCCCTGAAAATGCCTGATACAGTATTTTGTATTTTATAAATACACTAGAATGTTGTCAGTTAACCAAACCAAAAACAGATTCAGACCAATTCAGCCAGTTTTTGATAACACTTTGTAATACAGCCTACAATTTACACTGTAATTATACTGTATGAATCAGGTGCCAATAAAATATTGAATGGTTCCTACTGATACTTGTAGGTACCCAGCTTCTACAGTAATTCTTATGGTATTCCTTTTCCTTTAAAACGCCCAGTTGTTACACATAGTCTTGTTTAGTTCCGTTGTACCAATATTTACATATCAGTAGGAACCGGTAACTATTTTACCAGAACTTTATTTATACAACAAAATTCCACTGTTAATCACAGCCTGTATTCTAAAGTGTTGACACAGTAAAGAAACAAAACTTGCCGTGACTTTTACAGAATGCTATTGTCATGACACGTTTAGTGTTCTCTAAAGAGATCACAAGATAGCATTGATATTATACACTCCTGAGAGTGTTAGATCATTGCAATGGGACACTCATACCTTTAGAGAAACATGAACACCACAACAACTTCATTAGTTATGCTGAGAAAATAAGATGATTAAGTTCTGATCTTGAGCTAATGGAACTAAAAACTCAGTGACAACCACAGCTGTATGAGCTATAGTATTTGCAGCAACTTTATGGTGACTGGACCGTATCTTTAAAGAAAAACTTCTTCGCCAGATTCCCCCCTACTCTTTGTATACAATTTGTCTGTAAAAGACTAAAATTAGTTTATATTTTTGGTGTGTGTGCATATTGTAGCATAAAAATATATTTCACTGACTAGTTAAATATTAGGTGAACATTAAAGGCATCAATATGCTTCAAAAGAAGTGCTTGTTGGTGTCTGAATCCCCAACAGGGGCTGCATACGCAGGTGTTCAGACAGAAAGCATTGCAATATTAAAACGTCCTCTTGCATGTATTTGACTGGCCAACGCAATGCTTTGTCAGATGACATTATGTTGTGTTGCAGCAAAAGTTGAGCCTAGTTTCACTTTGGCTTTTGTTTGAGCCCTTTGTGATGGAGCTGTGTTAATGGCTCCATTCAAATAAATAAGATGGATGCATTTTTTCATGCAGGGCTAAAGTTACCCTGTACACAGCCTAACTTTCCAAACCAAATAATCTAAGAACCTGGCCAATCACTGTGTGGAGGTGTGAGAGTAGGGGGGAGTTTGAAGAAGAGACTCTCTATAAGTGCTCTACTATCCCCATGTGAATATTCACATTGTCTTGCTACTCTGTGACGGCAAGCTTGTTGCCCTGGCGTATCTTGAAGCTGAGGTTGCATCCTTTTCTACTGAGGAGGAATGGATATCGCTCTCTCTTCTACTGCACAGCTGATTTCTACCTGTTTGTAATGGTGGGGCTTGAAAAAACTCACAATCTTTAATTATGAGGGACCAGGGTCGGTTGATATAAGTAACCAATAGCTCTTTCAGGGTAAATATGGCATGTGGGTATTGTTGTTAAGACTTAAATACTGAATTATCGGTTATTATCTCTAGTAATATCTTTGTGGACGATGTATATCAATTAACAGGATAATTCTTGATAATACAGGATTTACAGTTCTTTTATTCCAGTTTTTATGCCTTGATTTATCAGGTATTTAATTCACTGGTTTAGATAAAACTGAAATTCCTGTCTGGTAATTTTATTGATAAGCAGTTTAAATAAAATATATAGATATAAAATATAAAATAACAAATACTAGACAAGACCTAGAGTCTACAGTAACACTGACAGCTCTAAGCTAAATGCATGGTAACATGCTCACAGTACCAACCATTCATTCCTGTTTAGCAGGTATAATGTTAACAATGTTCACCATCCTAGTTTAACATGTTTGCATTCAAATATTTACAAATTAGTACAAAACACAAATTGCAGCTGAGGCTGATGGGAATGTCATTAGTTTTGCAGGTATTTGGTCATAAACCGAAGTACTGGACAAAATGAAATATTGGCTGGATGATAGCATCAGATGAAAAGTCAGAGGATCACCAAAGTGATTACAGTTCATCCTGAAGAAAACCAAATTTTATGGCAATCCATCCAGTAGTTGCTGAGATAGTTCAGTCTGGATCAAAGTGGTGGACCAGCAAATTGACAATGCGCATGCAACTAGTGCAGCTATTCAATTTTTTTTTTTATCTTACTGCAGCCATGCAGAAAAATATGTGAATGTGGCATCACACGTATCTGACCAGATATACACATTGCCAATTTTTTATTTGTGAAATGCATTAGATTTGCATGGGACATAAGTTGCTTCAAATGGCACTGAGACATATCTGAGTTTTGAGGACTTTATTGACAGCCTTTGTGGTCTGTGAAGCTTCTACCAGATTTACAGTATTCCATTTTTGTCCTCAAAATTTTAGTGTACACATATGGAATCCAACACTGTTTACAACTTAGAGTGCTCTTATTGCTTTTATATTTGCTAGTTTATCTCACTTTTGCATCTAGCTGACATACAACTTGTGGTTTCACATAAGAGGAGTGAATAATACTGAACGAGTAACATAACACAGAAAGAAATGAAAGCAAAATGTCTGTTTTTCAGTTGTTATCTAGGAAAAGTTTTAGGACTTCTGTTTGGGTGTTTTACCACTGTACCAGAGCTAGAAAGTTTAATGTTAGGACTAGTCTTTTCCTTTACAGCCCCATTTCCTGATTTCTGCAGAGAAGATGGCTGCAGCTTTTTGAAAAGCTTCCTGAGGTGCTACATAGCATTCACAGGAATACCCTTTCCTATGCCTGGCTGTTCTATTCTTATGAATACCTTTAACATCTTTACCTTTCACCAACAATGCATACAAGCTCCATAATAACACAGGCCACAAAGGCGGAACAAAGTGTACACTAGAAACCTCTTTATACATGACTAATGTCCTGGACACATCAGAGATCAAAGCTTCTCTGCTCTGGAGTGTAATGAGTATTATACTAAATGGCGATGGGGACATATGAGTCATCTTTATAAGTACGGAAGCTGTGTGTGTGCACGTGTGTGCATGTGCTCTTTCAGTACGGAAAGTGTGCTTAATCTGACATTTTCCCTTAACTGTAGAATAATGAGATGCTTGTTAGCACCTTTAAATTGATATTCAGTTAGTGAAGTGAAACTCACTAAAAATTAATGAAACTATAATGAGGTGTACATGTTGAATGTAGAGTACCAGAGTGAAAAAAAGAAACAAAAATATTCCCACTGACTGACATTATCAGCCATTCATCACTATTGTATGTATGTCTATATATATATATATATATATATATATATATATATATATATATATATATATTTATACAGACAGTTGACAAATGAAAGGAAAACCGTGAAAAATGAGTAAAGAAACAGGATGACAGTGCCCTCATCCACAGGGCACGAGGGGACACTGATTGGTTTGATGAGTATGAAAATGATGTGAATCATATGCTATGGCCTTCACAGTCACCAGATCTCAACCCAATTGAACACTTATAGGTGATTTTGGACTGATGATTGTGGTAGACAGTGCTCTCCACCAATGTCATCAAAACACCAAATGAGGGAATATCTTTAGGAAGAATTGTGTTTATTCCTCCAGTGGAGTTCCAGAGACTTGGAAAATCCATGCCAAGGAGCACTGAAGCAGTTCTGGCAGCGCATGGTGACCCAACACCTTACTAAAACATTTTATGTTTATCATTTCACCATGTACAGTAAGCAAAATAAAGTAAGCTAAATACGTGAGCCAGTAAAGAGCATTAAAGTGTAATTTTGTATAATGTATAAGTGCAGAGACTATGGTGGAAATTAACTTTTATGGGAAAATACTGAATATTTTATCTTTATCTTTCATATGTAGATTAAGGCTGATATTGGACATAAAAAAAAGAATCATTAAAAAGACCATCTACTACTCACAATTTCTGGTGCTTCCCAATATTTCTGGCTTGTGACCCTTAAAACAAAGCAGGTCTACCTGCAGCTGCTCATCACCAGTTGGGACCACCTCAATCAGAGACTGTCAATTTTTCGAGGCCATAATTATCCAAAATTATCCAGTAATTCATGAGAAAACAAGTAAAGATTAAGATTGAAAAAGCATACCTCATATATATATATATATAGTATAATATATGTTTTTATAAGTTAACTTGTGACTTCTTCTGGGGGCTCTGACCCCCAAACTGAGAACCGCACTTATACTCTGTATTAGTATAATTTATTATGTTTTTCAAATCTGAGATGTCAGTGACAATTTGGACTTAATACTTGAAGTTCCTGATGATGCTGGTACAGTGGGTACTCCTTACCAACAGTCAGATGTGATGTTGATGTAAAAATGTACGTTATGTTTTTTAAATAGGCTTATATTAAAGAGATTTTGTCTTACATAAACCTGATATCATTTGATCTTCACAGAATTCACTTTGGCAGATGAGTAAAATTTGAATGAAACACGGACAGAATAAATTAGCTTTTATTGGTGAGTGTTCTCGTATAATCTGACAAAGTCACATCCTTCTAATGTTTCCTGCATTCACTACAATCTGACGTACAGTTGAAGAACTACAGTTGAATATGACTGTAACACCTTTTGATAAAGTACAAGAATGTGGTTTAAGATCATAATCATAAGTATCATCAAAAACAGATTTTTGGTTCCTTCTACCAAATAAGGCCTGTAGTGTTTTTTACGCTGAAAGCTTTTGAGCATGAAACTGCTTTTGTGTGTTTTGTTAACATCGTCATGATTTGAAATATTTGGTAATATGTCTACTGCACACAGACCACACTGGCAATGTACACCCTCAATGACCATCTACTGCGCTCACTGAACTCATTCTGTATTCCTACACATATTCTAAGACTTTTCTATTTGGTCTGAGCAAATCACAGAAATGACCCCAGTTAGATGATTCGAAGTTTTGATGTTAAACAGTAAGATTAGTGCTTACCGTATCACCTGCGTGCAGAACCTCCTGCTTGCCTCTGTCTTCCTTTTCTCAGGTTCTTCGAGGGAGATACTTTGAAATGATTCAGAGGGGAGTTTTTCCACAGGAAATATAGTTTTTGAGAAAAAGACAGATCTCAGTCTGAAGAAGACTGCCTAATTGTGTTATTTAGGTTGGAAACTCAAGAAAAAACTATCAAATAAAAGAGTTGGTGTACTTCGGAAAATAAAATCTAAACCATATCATAATACTATACACCAATCAGCTACATTAAAATCAAAATAAGTAAATAAACATATATGCATGCAAACTTGCCAAAAATACACACAATATACAGCGATCAACCACAACATCATATATATATATATATATACATAGTTTGCATCTATGTTTTCAGTCTTAGTTCAGCTGTTTGACTGAAAAATTGTTTTTAAACCTGAATTTCAAAATATTTAATCATCTTACTACCTTAAAAAAATTGTTTATGGTAATAGATGTTAGTAATATTGCTAGAATAAAGGTATACCACTCACCTGTCTCAGAGGAAGAGGGCACATTAAAGCTGCCAGATATCCACTCACTATTTATATGCACAGCAGGAGATGGAGCAATGTCCTCAGCAAATCAAAAAACAACAAGAAACTTCAACAAAAACTTTTACACTTTCCAAACAGTGCTCTGACAACCAGAAAAATATGTTTATTGGAAAGTAAGCTGTTTTATGGCCAAGCAAAAAGAACAAACAAGTCTTCTTTGCGCAAAAGTTCACACAGCTCTGGGAAAATAACTGCTTTTTCCACCTTTGCACACGTTTAAACTCTCTTGGTTCAAATGTTCTTTCATCAGCAACAATGCTGAGCTTTCAGTAAACAGATTATTTCACACAGGCTATTTTATTAGTTCAGTGTATCAGTTGATTAATTAAGCCTCATGTTCATCTTTTTTTTCCTGCCCTCCAGACACTCATTGAGTAACATTCACTTCTGTTTTCAAACTAACTAGTCTAGAGTTAGGAAAAAATATATTTAACAATTTAAACCATCCTGGGACACTTTGGAACATTTGAGGCAGTCATGTTTATATTCTGTTTGTAACTGTAACTGGTATGGTCCTTTAAAGGGTTGGTCCACCACAATCACCAACATATGACCTGAACTTACTTCCAGTGGTAACTACTGTAGTTTATTTTCAATTTGAGTTTCTACTAAGACTTTCATCACAACCCCATAAGAGTACAGGTGAATGGAAATTGATTTTTTGGTTCCAAAAGCAGTGTGCTTTCTCAGAAACACTGTTCCAATTATTCAAGAGAATCTGCAGACTTCTTTATGAATAGTTTTCTGTTTAAAATAAAGTGTGGACAGAGAGGTCTGTAGATTATCCAGAGTAATGAGATAATACATACAGTAGAGTTTTTTCAATGAACCTCCATGTATTGGGCTGATATCATTAGTCTCCAAGGAGGGTATTACAGAACGGGTGGACATAAAGCAACTATGAAGAATGTAACAGAACATTTCTGTGTGTGTGTGTGTGTGTGTGTGTGTGTGTGTGTGTGTGTGTGTGTGTGTGTGTGTGTGTGTGTGTGTGTGTGTGTGTGTGTGTGTGTTGGGTTGAACACTTTGGTCACTGGATGACATGACTTTAAGGTTATTTAGTGTTATGATAATGTATACGATTTTTTGTAATACATTGTGGCAGAAATGTAATTGCCTGAAATATAATATAATATAATATAATATAATATAATATAATATAATATAATATAATATAATATAATATAATATAATATAATATAATATAATATAATATAATATAATATAATATAATATAATATAATATAATATAATATAATATAATATAAGTAGGACGTGCTACTTTTTTGTAGCACAGAGAACTCATAGGGAGGTGGTTGGCGTGGATGGTAGTTGTACAAAGCACTAGGCTTTGACGTTGAAACTGGGGTTTGCCTCTCGTGTCCCATGTTTGGTTAGGTTTACTAAAAGATATTGAAAGGGTAAACATGTCCTATTGCATGTCAGTGACTTTTTTTGATATTTAAACAAGACTAAAAAATTTGCCTTACTTGCTGTGCATGCAATCTAGTTGAAATTACTTTTCTTTCAAAACATAATGGCTGTTGCAGATTAGCAGGATATATACTGGACAACATTTGTAAAGTGTATCACACTCAAATTAATGCTAAAACTGATACAAGAAGAAACTTTAAAGTAATTAAGATTTAGAGTGAGATTTGAAAACCATGAGATTTAGTTTTAAGATGTGGCATTTAGATTTATAATTGCGTTTAGATTTACTTTGAACATTTACATTTGGATTTAATAGGGCAGCTCTGCATACATTTACATTACCTTATACATTATATTTACTAATGTTTTACAAGAAACAAACTAGCATGAAAAAGTTTTGTATGAGACATGGTTGCTCTCCTGTGATGGTGTAAGTTGTAAAGATTTGTCTAAAATGGGAATACTGTCCATGCTTCCTTTTTAGACTTCCTCTCATATTTTCATTAATCCTTGTATGTCCTGAGCACTGAGTCTCTGTGATTTTTGGTTTCTGTAAATTGGGTTATTTGTTTATGTGAGATCCACATAGTGGAGTGCTTCCAGAACTGTCCCGTGAATCCTGGCAAACCTTGTCCAAACTAAACTACTGTATTTACTGTACCATAACACCAACCTAAGACCAGAGCCCTTTTTCACATTTTGACTTGTCATAGTATTAAAAGCATAGGTGTTACTAATAACATTAACAATCTCACTGTTATATTCAAGTGTCCCAGTAAGCCATGACAGTGTGACAGTGAATTAGCAGGACCCCACAACTGAAACAGCTAAATGGAATTTAGCCATCTCTCATTTGATTATTTACGCCTGTGGCAAATGTCTTCCGTAAAAAGATCTGTGCCTGTGTTTTTGCATGTTGAAGTCTGTTATGTGCAAGTTAAGTATACTTAAATTACTGCTGGCTTCTTTTTCAAAATGTACATTTTCTTTTATCTACCCTCCATTCATTTCCAACTGAATGTGAGGCCATTTTGCTTAGTGCTTGATAGTTTTGAAGAAACTGTAGAAGTTTTTAAACAAGGCAGACGACAGCAGTTTAGGGTTCCTTAATTAATTAAATTTGAATGTGTTTGATGCTTAATTTGTTTGGCTTCAGTTTTGAAAAATTGTCAAACATAAGTGATGCTGATGCGTGCAGGAAACAGTGCATCATTCTTGCATGTGCATCCGGCACTGCCACTCAGAAATACATAAGCTTCCATGCAGAGTAAGGTCAATACTATATCTTACCTTGTGAATTGTGTTCTCGTGTGAATATCAACAGTGTGAGAAAAAGCTTTGATGACTGTACTTTCTGATCCCACAACATGCCTGAGCACATGATGATGAGGTTACAATTCTGCTTTAATTCTTGCTGACGGGGGACACTTGCATATGAACAGTAAATGATGTTGCCCTCTCAATGTGCGTGATTCAGAGTGAAAATCATATTGTCAATATGCCAATGATTCACTCCTTCCCTCACAAACGTGTTGGATGTGAGGGCTTACTCAGCTGACTTAGCCCAGAGTGGGAGTGAGTATTTGTTTCATTCGAGATCAAATTCTACCAGTGCCAATGACATTTTAAAGTGAAAGTCCTGTATTCCAAATTTCAAAGAAAACAGGCTTTTTGTCTGCTTTCTCTTGATATTGATTCCATCTGTGATTCAAATATGGTAAAAAAAAAAATTAAAAATTTAAAAAAGCTTTAGTGATTTAGGGAACTGAACAAATTAGGGAATACAAAACTCTTCAGTCACTACAAATGCATTCTTATTTGATTTCCAAATGTAGAATTTCTTTTAGAAACCATGTGACAACTCAGTCACTGGACTACTCTATAGTTATGTTTTAAATGATTCAGGTACAGTATGACTGTAGGGACATGGTTTTATTTAGACCTTTACCACTAACAATATGTGTTACTAATTTGTGTTTTGTAGCCTTGCTCTATGGATGTCTGAATGTTTCTCATTGTCTATTAGAACACATCAGTTTTTTTTAGCTTCACAACCCATATTAACATCCAGGTGTAACACTTAACATAGAATTTTCTTCAAAACCTTATTGACCAATAAACCAATCAATGTATTAATTTAATTTTCAGGAAGAACTGTAAAGTTTTGTGGGTTTTTGTGTTTAATATACCATTGAAATATAGATGCAGGGGGTGTTCTGTGCTGCTGGATTTGTACTCACAGCAGTTGGTAGCGGGACTTTCCCAATGAAATTACATTTTCTTTTTGTGCATGCAAGGGCCATGCTGGGCCCCTAGGTTTGCATCCAGGACACCCTGATAGAAGATGTGACTATGTACACTGTATTTTATGAGCCTATGTTCTGTTGGATATGTATCTGTAATGTAACTTGTGATTAGAGCTGTTGAACTGAAAAAAAATAAGTAAAACATTATACACTTTACTTCTTAGAATTGTAGAGTGTGTATTCTACAAAATGGAATTAATCAAGTGACATATCACTGCCTTTTATCCTGTAAATTCCATTTTTTACAACTTGGGTTTTATTTTTCATACATTTGGCCATTCATTAGTTAAGATAACTATTCACAAAGTAATTACTGAGAGCTGGGAAGACAGTGACGTTGCCACAAAGCCAACAGCTTATCAATATTACACTATTTAAACCACTTTATTTGGAGGCCAAAGTTAGGAGAACTGTGTGTGTGTGTGTGTGTGTAGTAACATGGTGGTGTAATTTAGGTAACTGGCAGTAAATATTTATCTGGATCTCCGAGAAAGCTAGCTAGCTTGGAGAGCCAATAGAGGACAATTCTGGGAGATTTCTATAGTGCTACATTAATCTAAAGTACATATCAACCAATGACAGGTCTTTGTGGCACTAAATTTCTTATTTATATACAAACTGTAGAATACAGTTCATAACCTGCACCAAGTTATTAGTTGGTACTCTTAGGAGAGTTCATGCTGAAAACCACCGTACTGAGCAACACAAGCAAACCACAGATTCTCTTTTACAGCTCAAAGCTGCAGTAAGCTACAATTTCTCTGCCAAATAGGTTTAACTGACCTGTTGGTTTGTTTCTAACCAGGGTAATCGTAAGGCTACTCATGTTTGTTGGCCTGGTGGACTCCCAGATATCAGCTAATAAATTAAAGCTACAGTTGATCTTGGGTTTTCTTTCAAAGTTTTTTAATCATCTATTTTATTGAATAGGTTAACATTTTACTTACCAAAGCCATATCTGAGGTTTTGGTTCCCAGCCATTTGAATTACATCGCTAAAAATAGGTGGCTTTTTAGCAATTTTGCAGCTTTCTGAGATTTACCCCACTTACTTTGGTGAGTAAAATGTTATTATTGCTAATAGGAATGATAGCCAAAACTACGATGGCTCTTCTCTACATGGCTCTTCTCCAAAGCAAGCCATGTCTAGATTCCAGTCTGCCTTTAAAGTTCTTCAAACATCTCTGCACAACCTCAGACTTGTACAGAATAATGACAAGACAAAATGAATCCTTGATTTTATCTCACACCTTCCTGTCATCCCTACACATAATGGTACTGAAACTGAAGTTGTTCAGTTTTCTAAATATCTGGGAATTTGGGTAGATTGCAATCTGACTTTGAAACCTCATGTGGAACAACTGGCACAGAATGTGAAGATAAAAATGGTTTCCTTATATCGGATATAGCATGTTTTAACTCTTGAGGAGAGGAAAAGGATTGTGCAATCCACCACCATGTCTGTGTTTGAGTATGGAGATATCCCTTTATGCCACCTTAAAACCACTTGATGCAGTTTACCACTGTGGCCTGTACTTCAATGCAGGAGATAAATATCATACTCATTAGTGTGTACTGTACGAGAAAGTACAAATAGAGGAAGACTACACATAATTTTATTTATAAATGCCTCCTACTTAAGCTGCCTCATTTTATCACATCTCCTCTCAAACTGAAAACTACAGTTCATCAGAGCAGATCCCAGGATCATTAACTCTTGATACCCCACCAGTAAAAACTGAACTCGAACAGACTGCCTTCCAATACTTTGCACCATATACATGGAATCAATTATAAAGGACATTAAAACTTTAAAGTCTCATCCTATTACATGAATGTAAAATTTTAACATTGACCATTTTCAGGAATCTGTGTGATTGCTTCTGATGTTCTTCATATGTGCTTGTGTGTGACTGACTTTTTTTTGTTGTGTGTCTTATCACTTATGTCCTTATTTGTCCTGCGGTATCCAGGTCTAGTTCGCAAAATAGATTTTGATCTCAGAGACTACCTGATTAAATGAACGTTAAAATGAAGATGCAAATTGTAGTAATCCATAGTATGATGATGTGACTGCTTGTGTTTCTTGCACCACTCAACATCTTTATAAAAATGCCATCATGTTCCCAGATCTCAGCAATTAGCATAGTGACACAATTATCCTGTAAGTACAGTGCTTAAGCAGTTGTTTTAAGTCATGTTCCACCTTGGCTTTCACCTTCTGAATGTATTAATATCTGTGTATTGTGCATTTTTAATACACATCAGAGACACTTACACCACTAGTGATAGTGTAGACACAACATCACCTTTAAAATGAGTCTCTGCAATTTGCTCAAAAAACTTTCCATGTGAAGTGCGAGCGCCACTTTTGGAACAAGGAACTTCATTAAAATACCAGTTTTTAAGCTTTCTGAAAAGTATTTTTATTAGGCTAGATGCTTTTCAATAATGAATGTCTGATTTTTGTTTGAAACTCCTCGGAAATATTATTTCCTGGTGTCAGAATGATTGTTCTGTGTAAACTCATCATCTCAGTCATTTTCAGTATCAACAACCTCAAATGGTACACCAATACATTTTTGAAGAGGAAGCATTAACTGCAGTAAGCGGGGGGGGAAGCCCAGTAACATGCTGTATGACATTCTAACACGTAAACAGCTCGTTCTGAGGTTATTTTTTGTGTTGTCAAAGGTCATCTCACCCAACTGAATGCCACTGAGGCACAACGGAAGCCTGAGTCCTTTCAAATCTTGATTTCCTTTAGAAAGTTTTGCAATTATCATTAACCTTATTAGGTAACCTTTATTTTGAGGACTTCATCAGTTGGTCACTGCACTTTTTTCTGGATTTTTTTTTTTTTTCTGTATGTGGGATGTTTTGCAAATATTACAACAGCTACAAATTTAATTATGAACATCAGATGCAGGTTAAAACTGCATCAAAAAAGATTTTGATGGAGGTATGTGCTCTGTGAGTACTTTTTAATTCATATTGTTTTTTAAAAAATTCAATCATTTCTTCATGCAGTACTTTAAGACTACTTTTGGTTGTTTCAATATGTAAAACTTTTCAAGCAGACAGCCAAACCGACATGCCAAAAGTCTTACTATGAAACATAAAATGCTGTCCTTATAGTCAGTGCAAAACACTGAATCACATGCTCAGTCCTCAGAATACACACACTTCATATTAGCACAAGTTTTAATGCTTATTACTAAACATACATATCACTCTAGCAATGCAACATGTGTCTATGAACATTTTTTTACTGCTTACTTTTTTACAGAGCAAGATTACAACATAAGTGCTCATTACTTCCTTATTGTTTCCCATTGCATTGATTACATGCAACAGTGCATCAAGTTCACAAATGCAGGCAGTTAGTGGTGATAAACAAAACTAAAACTAAAAATTAACTAAATATCGTAGGCAGTCTGCTTACTGGAGAATGTACTGTAAAAAACGAGCCCATAGGTCGTTTGTGCAGCAGCTTATTATAACCCATAGTAATATTTTATTGTTAGGTGACCTCTAGTTGCCGTAGTAATTAAGACAGCGACAAAGAAGGAAGTCAGTTGACGTAGTGTATAATGTGACAAATTTCCGCATTGGAAGGAGGTTGTGGTGGTCGGATTGGTCGACAAAACACAGGATTTTCTCACAGGAGACAGCTGTTTGTTTCCTATTTGAGACAGATAGTCATCACTGTTTCTTTTATAACGACGGTTCTACAACCTTAACCATGTGTTTATTTTTGTAACCATGATTACGAAGGTCCTCTGACCTAAAGGAAGCACTTATCTTAACCGAAACCACGATCTTTTCCTCAAATTATCCAAGTACTTTTTATGCCTAAACCTAACCAAAAGGTGACTTTTCCATAAGTTTAATCGCAAGTTTATTATTGTATCCATGACAACGAAGGTCTAGTATGCCTGCTGCTATTTCAGGAGACGCTCCTATGGGTCGCCTCAGTGGGTAGGGACCAACAACCAACTGTATATGGAGGATTTGTTGGTTTACTGCTCCATATCCAGCCACTGTCATTTAGATGAGATTATATATTTTCACCCACATCATCCCTACTGTAATATCTCACTTCTCTTACAGTAAATAAAAGAGTATGTTTGACAAGTCAAACACTGGCATGACTACAGTGATGTCATCACAGGTAAAGTCCATGATCTTAGAATGTGACCTGGCCATGAGATTGCCTTTTAAATTTTCCAACAGCACACTGAAAAAGATCTCACTTTCACTGAGGAAGGGAGATTTTATATTGTTGGATAGAATGGAGTCTCTCTGGAAATGTTGCACTGCATTCTGATGGAACCTGTAACAAGATTGGATAGCTGCTGTCCTTTCAAATATTTTCCCACCCCCCGTTCACACACCCCGATATAACTGCTGGCTCCTCTGCCTTCTTTGTTTCTATTTTTTAGCAAACACCAGGTTGCCATGTGACTTCACACTATCATAGAGTAAGTTTTGTACTTCTGCATGTTTTCAAACAGTGAATAAGACACGGAACTCAGTATCTAGACTTTTGCGAAATGAAAAGAAAAGAGAACTGTGTGGCAAGAACAAAGTTAGATAAAAGTTAGATAAATGCGATTAAAGCTGTGATAACTGGATCACTGTATCAAGAATAAGAAATAGAATCAGAAAAACTTTATTGATTCCACAGGGAGTCAATGAAGTTTGCTCAACATGCAGTTAGAAAAGAGGAGGTAAACAAATAAAGAAGTGAAAACTACCATGAAAATTGTAGTAATAATAAATACACAGCAAGTGAAAGGAAAAGAATGTAAAAATGCAAATGTACAAATTGTAAAGTGTGAGGTAAAATCTCCAGGCCTCTCTAACATTGTCATACAGCAGGTCCAGGGTCCTGTCTCCTCTGGCAGTGCAGTCCACAAACTGAATTAAAGTGGGGAGAGTCTTCTCTGGAGTCTTGTGGTAACAGAGCGGTTGAAGTCACATGCGGTTGCCGGGTTAGCAGAGAGGGGAGTGTAAACAACATGCAAAATGACGTGTGAGAATTCCCTGAATATGTAGTATGGACGTAGCCTCATGACTAACTGTTCAATATCTGCACTGCAGAAATGGTCTTCTATCTTCCTGTAGCCATGTGTCTGTGAAACAATTAACACTACAGTCACAGAAGTCCTGCAGGTTCCTCACTCGGGCCGCTAGCCCGTCCATCTTATTGTTCAGTGATCTCAATCAGTCTCTCCATCAGTCACCCAGCTCTCTTCCCTTGTCTCTCCATTCCTCCTTTGCATCCTCTGTTTGTGCGTTATTTTTTTTCTTACCCAAGGGGGACGAAGACCTGACCTTACCCTGCCTCTGATTTGCTCTGACCCTGGCATTTTCTTCTAACCCTAGCCACCTCACTCTTCTTATACCTTAACCTGACCAACCAAGCCAATCAGAGGCATAGTAAAGCAGGGCCTCGCCCACCTTGGGTAAGAAAGAAAATCGCGCATGTGTCCTCCTCTTGATTCTGTGGGGATGTCCATTGTTCTGGTCACCTGCCGGCCGGCTTCAGCACAGTCAGCAGGTCCCTGGTGTAAACAACAGCAGAGTAGCTGAATGATATCATTCAAAAAGGTAGCTGAATGAAAAAAGTAATTCCACGGTGAGAAAAATAGAATGCAGAATTCTCTCTACTAGCATTGTTTAGAGAGGGCACAGCTTAACTTGGTAAGTATGACAAAAGAAGAAAGCTAAAAGGTTGGAAATATAAGAAACAAGCACAGCAACAGGCTGCATACCGCACAAAAAAAACATTGGCAGTGTTTAGTTGCTGACAGTTGGAGCTTTTTTACAGCTTGGATGGACATGAACCTTTCCTGGTTGAATTATCAGTACATAAGATAAACAACTGTGTTAGACAACATCTGCTTCTTTGATAAAATGTAAAGCTACAACCTTGTGGACAGACAAAAGTAAGGTGAGAAGTAATGACTCCCAAGGTGTATTCAGTAAGTATCATCTGATCACCAAGCTTCATATTATAATATGTGTGCTGATACTGTTGGGCTCAAGCTAAAGATAATGCTGTTGAGAAGACTAATACACTCTGCATCTTAAATGAATTACTTTCAGAGTTTGGGTCAGTTTTGGATGAATTCAGCAACTATGGCACTGTGTATTGTTGATAAGTGCAACATTGCAACCCTTTGCAATATATTCAATAAAATAAATGACAGTTTTCAAAATTAAATCCTACTACTCCTTAATTATGGAATAATGGAATGTGTGATAAATATATAAATAAACTAGAAGGGCATCCCGAGAGCACAGACCTCGACCAAGGCCAATGTCAAACAACATACACAAGAATTCCTAATAAATGATCTGCTTCAAAATTGAATGGGTTCTTCCCTGGCCCATGTCCCATCCCTCCACCATGTTCAGTGTGAATTGGTTCAGTAGTTTTTGTGTAATCCTGCTGACAAACAAACCAAGAAACAGACATGGGTGAAAACAGAATCTCCCTGGTGGAGGTAACAAGTGGCATTTCAAAATCTGTGTTAAGTATTAAATGCCTTCGATTAACACTGATTTTAAAGTACTACAAAATAACAGTAACAATTATTTTTCTTTTAGTAAAAACAAATATAAGTATCTTACAGTAAAGGTCTAGTAATCTGACTTCTGCTTAAATTGTAGATTTTTTTCTCATTGCTATGTATAATCTTTGAAGAAATGACCACTGTAGTCTGTTTAGATAAAAAAAATTAGTTACTCTTGGAAAGCATTATTTGGTAATGATCATTTTATTTTAAAATACTAGAGTGATTAAAATTCTGTGATGAACATATACAATATTGTGATAAACTTACTACATGATGTGTTACCTCATTTGATACAGATGGTTTGAATTTGTCTGCTATGTACAGTATTTATATTCAGAGTTTGGCAAGTTAAAACCTGAAATTGAGCCAAAGCAACTGTAAAGTACTGTAATATGTTCAAGTATTTTGATTCCAGGTCTTATATGCTTAAATATCTATAATTTAGTAGAATTAATCCTTGCTGTATTGTATTCCATTTTGTTGCTGCCACCACATTTTGTTTCCATTTGAATGAAAGACTGATGATTTAAGATAAAAACTGAGACAGACAAATTGGACTATCAACCATTAGATTATGATGTGACAATTTAGGGAGATGTAGAGATATGACAACCATCAACGTAAAAGCAAACATCAGCAGGATTCTGGTAGATGCATTATTATCTGGTAGATGCTGTGTGTGTATAGCATTATAGCATTTATACTTTTTATTAGGTGTCCATTAAAATGATTTGGCACCCACCAGTTTACATATATATAGTTATTGTATTCTAGGATTTGCAATTTTGCATCTCTGTGTTTTACGTTCTATGTTTTAAGCTTTGTAAACATAATAGTGATGAAGGATTAGTGTACATGAACACATATGTGAAGTGTCCTACATGTTAACTGAAGTGTCAGATTAGGTGGATTTCAAAGTGTCTAATTTGAATAAATGAATCATGGAGAGACAAGATAAAATCAGGTTAATTTGCATTGTTATTTCATCATTTCGTCATTGAAACTTTATTGGTCACAATACTTGCGTTAATTTGAGTTTCTTTTTTTTATAATTAGATACATGTTTTGTACCTGTAGAATGTATGTTTATTTAACTTATGATTTCTTTATAGTCTTTTTGTTAAATGGAATGCCATTACGATTCAGCTTATTTTGCATATAAATTCAGTGAACTGAAAAACCTCTTTACAATGAAGTGCAATCCAATAGAGCAGCCCTGTAGTAAATCCTGTGTTTGTGCCTCTTCTAATGACCTCTGCCAAGGAGATTATGTTTACACCTGTGTCTGTTTGTTGGTTTGTTTCTTGGTTTATTTGTCCGCAGGATTACGCAAAAACTATTGAACCAATTTGCACTGAACTCGGTGGAGGGATTTGGCAGGGGCCAGGGAAGAACCCATTACATGTGGGGCACATCCAGATTTACTATGGATTTGAATTTTTTTTTATCTGTAGTCTGGTGTATGTTGTTTGACATTGGCCTTCGCAGCGGTACGCATTCACAGTGTGAACAAGTGTCACACCAAAGGCCAGGGTTCTCAACCAAAGTCCTGTCATTGGTTTAGGCAACAGCAGCACTTTGGTTACAGTCTGTGAAAAATGATGGGTTTGGTTAAATGTAAATAAAAAGGTTGTGTCTGAGGTCACTGTTAACTTTTATTTATTAAAACAGACCATGATTTTTCCCTAACGTTAACCAAGTACTGTGAGTGTCTGGACATAACTGTCAAAAGTTTAATAATGCTGTAGTCAATACAACTGAATATTTTACAGCAAGATATTTTGGCAGAAAACAAATACATTGTCTGTGGATATTTTCAGAAACTGTAAATTCCAAGTGGGTGACATGTACAGATTATAAATTTGACAAGGATGAAAAGTAAGAGATTAAGGCAAAATTGAGATTCAAACAGTAACATCCATCCATCTATACACTAGCTATACTGCTTATCTTTGAGGGTCACAGGGGGCTGGAGCCAGAGGGAGAGAGAGGTTGGTTACACCTATACAGGTCTCAAACAGTAGAATTATAGAATTTTTTATTCATATACTCCGGCATTAGGACTATCATTTGTTTTTGAACTACAACATATTACATTTGATCCCCCAGAATTCTGATTTTGAATAAGCTTCTGCTTCCACTTGAGGGCAGCATACAATACATGAGTAACTGGAGGCTATAGTTCAAGGTTCCTGGTGTTCACTGGATATGGATATCCAGTGATCTTTTCTGACTGCATACCAACATAGTCCATTTGTTTGTACAGTTAGGTACGCAAGTATTGGGACAGTAACACATTTTGCCTCTGTATACCACCACAATGGATTTGTTACAAAGCCATCAAGATGTGATTGAATTGCAGACTTCCAGCTTTAATTCAAGGGGCTTAAAATATGTATCAATTCCAACTGTTTAGGAATTCCAGCCATTTTTATACATAGTCTCTCATTTTCAGAGGCTCAAAAGTAATTGGACAACTGACTGACAATCAGTCTCTGGGTAAGTTGTGGCCTATTCCCACGTTATTTCATGACAAATCAGACAGATAAAAGGTCTGGAGTTGAGTCCAAGTGTTGAATTTGCATTTGGTAGCTGTTCATGGGAACTCTCAATATGCAGTTCAAAGAGGTGTTGATACAAATGAAGGAAGCCATCATTAGGCTGAAAAAACAAAGCAAACCTATCAGACAGACGGCAGAAACTGGCCAAATCAACAATTTGGTGCATTCTTAAAAAGAAGGAATGAACTGGTGAGCTCAGCAACACCAAAAGGCCTGAAAGACCACAGAAGACCACTAAAGTGGATGATCACATAATTCTCTCCTTGGTGAAAGAGGTCAAGAACACTCTAGAGGAGGGAGGTGTATTGTCAAAGTCTACAATCCAGAGACGCCTTCATGACTGTAATTAGAATGTGAATTTCCTGAAGAAAAATGCATGTGATTGCTGAAAGCTGCTGCTACTCTTGCAATAATATTTTTGCTGCTGATCAATTAGTCATTCAAAGACTAGAACCATAACCTTTGGACTATCAGCGCTGAGAGCAACAGAATCCTTGTCAGCATCTACAGACTATTTCTTTAGAATATACATGCTTGCCATTCATTGTGGGATTGCACAATTTCACCAAGCTCACCTGTCATCATGTGACCTACAGTGAGTATGAAATTTCAGTAACATGATAACAGGTGGTTGTATAAAGAGATGGGGGAAATGGTGACCCCTGTCTCTGTTCAGAGATGGTCTCTGGTGTGAGATGATTCCACTGATTCCCGGCCGATGATATTTGACCACTTCCCATAGGATGCTGTGTGTATTGGTCTGGTGTTGTCTGTTTTTGCTGTTCATTCAGTCTCTTGTCCAGGATCCTTGCTGTTTCACTTAAAACAATCTTCAGGTTTTACCAGTCATGAAAACAATACAATATTCCTCCTCTTAGTTCATCCAAAATACAGACTGTTTTTTATCTTCCCAATAGGTTTCTCAGCTACATAGCCATCACATGCTTCAAATAATTATGTAAGTAAAGATTGCGCAGAACGCTACATTTGCTTTATTCCAAGAGAAGAGTAGCTGTGGTAAGCATTTTGCAGTGTCTAGCCACCAGCAGAGCAGACAGCTGCTGAAGCATAAGCCCCCACTACACAAAAACATCATTGCCATTGGCTATGATGAGAGCAGTGATCCAGACCATACTGTGAAGTTTTCAATGTCATCACAGCTGCCACTTGTTCCAGTGACCTCTGCTTACTCCAGCCCAGTAGGCTGTAGACACAGATCTGAATACCCTGCATGACTGCCATTAGAATACATGTAGACCCACTGCAGCTGCCCCATTAGAAAAAACGTGTTATTATCATCATCATCAACACTACAGTAACATACATACATATGCCTAAGGTGGGACTGTACAGATGCTGCTCATTGACTAATAATTTATTTTAAAAACATTACATTATAATGATCACTGAAAACATTTGCACCTTTTGGAACCTCAACTTCCTATTTTTTTCCTACATGATTTGAATAAAGGCAAGGAAAGTTTATTTTTATGGTGCCTTTCAACAACAAGGTAGTTAGAGTTCATAAAAGGCATTAAGACAAGATATAAAAGAAACTCATGACAACATATAAGGACACATACAAATAGGATTGAAAAAGAAAGGAACAATTCAACAATTTATGCTTGTGAGATAAGAAGATCACTATCAATCTCAAGTCTGTGTGTTAAGTACTGGGTTGAAGGATGTGGTTAGCAGTAAGTGCCTCCATCTGGCAGTCACACCTTTTGTGCTGGTGCAAGGTACTGCAAGGCACAGTGCTGTCTGTTTGAATAGACACTGAATTTTCTTTATGTCAGTTCATTTTGCTGGCATTGTTCCAGTTATTTAAAACCAACACTGTTTGTGTACAGCTATGTTAACAGCTCTGAGAGGCTGAGAGGCTTTGGGACAGTGGTGCTTTAAGCTAAATGCTAACTTTAGCATGCTAACATGTTGCTGTACATCAGGTATAATGTTAACCATGGTCACCATTAGAGTTAAGTGTATTTGTGCTAGGATTTGCTATTTAGAAACAAACTACAGAATGTCTTTAGTTTTGCAGGTTTATAGTCATAAATGACAAAATAAAATTTTGACCAGATGGTAGGGCTAAACAAAAAGTCTGAGTATCACCAAAGTTATTACTAGTCATCCTGATGGGAACATGACTGTCTGAACCAAATTTCAATCCATCCAATAGTATTGAGATATGTCATTCAACACCACAAATGTCAGCCTCATAGTCCCAGGTGGAAAGTCAGGGGATCACCCAAGTCAATGGGTTTCATCCTCTGGGAACCATGAATGTCTGTACAAAATGGCAGTCTATCCTATAGTTGCTGAGTTACATCTGGATCAAAGTGGTGGACAGACTGCTAGTAGTGTCTACAGAAGTTATATGATATTGTATTCTTTTATAAATTATTGTCATGTTATTACTAGGAAATTTTGACAAATGTGTGACATAAATTCCAATAAAAAAAAATTCTAGGCTTCATTATCCCAAATGGTTTACCTTCATGCTTTTCATATTTAGGTTGGTATGTCAAACAGGTATCAAATGTGATTCTATGTGGTATAGGAAATTTGGAGAATCCTGTGCAAACCATGGGTTCTCTGGTGGGGGTAGTTTGGAGGTTCTGCCCACATCCCCCAAAAAGCTTTAGGCCGCACCTGTCCATGAACATTCAGACGGGATTAAAATCACTGCTGCTGGTACCAGCAGGAGTTGCCTGTTCCGACCATTGGATGCTGCGCTTGTTCCCGAAACCTGCCCAACACCAGCCTTTCAACTCCACCTGCCAGCGACACCGTCGCATTTAGGATATTTTCATCCACAATTTTATGCCACATATCCGCTTGTTTGCATGGCCGCTGATGGGCTGCGGGACAGAATGGGGATTGTCGTCGGTATCATCCCGCAGCCCAGACCTGCTTACCCGGGGCTTTCTGGCCTCAGTACATTAGCTAGCGAACAGACATTTTTTCTGACCAGAAGCCCTTGGAATGCTTCTGCTGCTAAATGATGGTAAAGGATTTCATGAACAACAAACATGAGGTTTCCCTCGGCTTGACTGTAACGATGAGAAAGGCAGTGCTGCGGCGGATCGACAGGGTTTCCAAAAACTACGACCAGGATATGATCCACAGGGCGTCTGCTGGTGTCTGTCAGCTCCAAGAAACGATGAGTTTACAGATGCTTAGGCAGAATACTACTGCCTGCGGCTTATAAAATCAAGATTGGAAATCCGAGTTGACATCAGACCCACCAGTAAACCCTATGTGAACAGTGATGAACCCACATCCTGTACTGTCACTGGGACTGGGGATCTACTGGCACGAGCTTCTGTGGAAAACACGGAGACATGACATGCACAAGAAAAAAGAGGAAACGCAGCTTTGGCTTCTTTAAAGCCTTTGTCTTATAAAAGGATTCCGCAGCAGGCTTTCCCAAATACCTTTTACAAATACTTGGACCATTGACACAGTCGGGTGCTGCTGTGTTTCTTATTAACCAATTGTTTCCGGTCACTCATTTTTCAGTGGGAACAGCCAGGTGGATCGCTGTAGTCCGTATTTCATGTAGACTGCAACAGACGGCCTGCATGCCATAGTCTGGAGGACAAGCAGCCCACAGCAGGTAAGCAGCATAACGCGGCTACCATTTTGTATTGCCTACAGAACGTCATGCTGATTGCCTCTGCATTCCTCGATGTCATTTATCCTAGCGTATAAGCATAGGCCCAGACTATCCCAGCTCACAGGGACTTGTGCCTTTTGTCTGCCTCGGCCTCTACAGGGTGATCATCTAATGAGGGGCCGCATTATGTAGAGCAGACCTTTAATATTCGATGCATCACAGCAGCATAGAGTGGTCATTGTGACGTTTTGTCGTGTTGATGATAAATAGTACAGGATTTCAACCAGCTCTAGGGCCTTGCTCAGCACTGGGACAGGCATGTGATTTAATATCATTTGGTGCAATGTTCCCCTTAGAGAACATAACGCCATCTCTTGAAGGAGTACAGGCTATGTTGTATGTGATTTTAAGCTATCCGGGTTCTGTAATGCTGGACTGCAGCAGCTGGTGGCTCTCCAGTCCTCATCAGACCCATATGATCCATGTGAGGAGGCCTAATGCTGGGCCCCGCTGTCAGAGACAGACTCTGTGTACATCTCATCCAGTGAGCTTTGTTGCCTCCTCCCACCGACATCAAGCCAGAGGTACTGGGCTGCTGTTGCTACCCAGTTCCTGACTGTGACTCTGCCCTCCACTGCCAACCAACTTCGAGCCTCGCAAAGCCCCTCCTTCAAGGCACACAGCCTCTCTGAAAAGTGACCAGATAAAAAGTTGGTGTAATTGATATAATACATTTCCTCTTGATTTGCTAAACATCTTTGTTGTTCATCACACTCTGTTTTCCATTCATCATTCAGTGTTTTCACTTGTCCTTTTAAAGGAGTGCAAATGAAATGTCCTCAGAGACTCTCCCTCATCTTCAAAAACAGATGATATAATACTACTCTTGGACTGTATGGACAAATGTCAACATAATGATTAATTCAATTATTAATTCAGACATTAATTGTCCATTCAGAGGTTTCTAGCTTGACAAGGCAACACCTACATTCACCCTTGTTTTGGAGCTTTTAACCACATCTTCATGAACTTATTAAATCTGTTCAATTGTCACTGACCTGTAGATGTTCAACCTTTCAATTAATTTGAGCACTATTAAGTCAATATTACAAGAGAATAGGGTATAATGATGAGAAATAAAGCTTGGTTTATACTTGACTCAACGGGTTAATGGCAGTGCCAATGTAGATAACTACAGCAGAAATCTTTATTAACAGTTCAGCATCTGATTTCACCGCATAGAACACACCACCACAACACAGGATGGATGTATTGTACTCAATCAGGCCATATTTTGCTTCATTTATATTCCACACAGAAAATGTATTTACATTTGTTTATTTCCTTCATGATACAGAGCGACAATGAGCTATGCACAAACTTAAAGAACTGGAGTTACATCCAGTAACCTCTGTTTCCACTTGTCTAAAATAAAGAGACTACTGCCATGCAGTTGCTGTGCTTACATTATTTCATTCACTCTGATATGGAGAGCAATGGTCGCAGCTATCAAACGCTTTGTAGTGGAGATGTGTTTGTTAGATGTGCGTTAGTAAGAAGCAGCAGATAACTAAGTCAACCAACTTCATCTTATCTTTAGGCTTGGGCGGTACACGTTTTTAGAAATCTTGCTGGTGTGATTTTCAGTATTGTCAAAAACATATGCCCATTTTTCTATTCACCTGACGCAGACAATTTTTGAACATGATGTATTGCAGTGCCCAACACACAGCAGCAGAGGTCAGTCATGATACAGGCAACGGTAGAACAGGCAGCCAAGCTGAGAAAGATGGTCAGAGCCAGTGGACTCTTAAAAAAATAAAATTTCCCTCCCCTTGTTTGGGAATATTTTGCGTCCAAATCCAGTGATACAGGTGAGCCAGCCAACACAGATGAAGCTCTGTGCACTGTTTAATACAAGAGAAAGCTTGTAACACATCAAACCATTTTTGTCCAGGGTTGCCTGCAATTACCTCTGCATCTGTGCTTCAATTGCTGTATCTGAACGAATATCCAGCACAACAGGAAACACAGTCACCCTGCAACACTCCTAACTAAAGCCAGACACAGTGCATATGCTTGCTTTCTTGGCACAAAACCAAGGTGATTTGTCTATTACAGCTACTACTAAACCAAAGGATGATCCATTACTTTTTGGATTGTTTATATTTGTAAGCCAAGTATTTAATTAGTTTTTTATTTGTATAGGCCGATTTTTCTGTCTTGTTCAGCGAAAAACAATTTCAAGTAATACCTTATTGATGGACAAGCAAAATTGAAAATAAAATGAATTTATTACAACAGAAACTTAGCCAACGGAAGAATTATTTGGAGGTAGAAATGATTGGCGGTCCAATAATTTTGTGCTGTAAACAGTTTTTAACTTTATTCACAGTGCTACAACATATAATACAATACATATGACATATACAAAATATTGGTCCGAAGCATTTAATCCCAGCAAGACCTGGTCATGCAATTGGTATTAGTCAGATTGTAATGTCATACATGTGAGACAATGACTTTCAAAATTATTTATTATTTTAAAGTTAATTTTTTTTGTTTTGTTTTTTGTTGTTGTTATTGCCCTGTGCAAACTTGGCATGGGAGGCCCTGATCTCTGACATGCACAAACTACAGTACAACATGCAACCATTCTAGTTCAAGTTCAATTGTGAAGCAAAATTTCATAAAAATTAATTTCTCTGGACCCAATGGTCAGAACAGCACCTTGCATGGTAGCTCGCTGCCAATCAGTGTGTGGAGTATGTGTGTGAATGAGAGAAAGCAGTTTGGATAAGAGTGTTATATAAGTGCAACCGTTTACCATTTACAGGCTCCGAAGCCTCAAAATGTAGTTACATTTTTGTGGATGCTCACATCAGCTGCTATGTAGACTATGGAGTAGACACTGCAGCTACGTATTTCCCCCAAGAGTTGGTGGAGACCAAACCAGAGCTTAGAGGAGATAAAATATTGGACTTGCATGCATCAGGTGGACACAAACATGACATCAAATGATTTATAATGTTGCTTTATGTCTGCTGAATGGGGAAATAGGCAGCTGTTTGCCATTTCAACTTCAAAAGGCCGTGATATGTCAATGAGTGTGTGTTGTTCAGCTTTTACAGGTGTGTTGGACACAAGTGGGGGGAAAATACTCATAAGTGCAGCTTTAAAAATAGGTTGGGGGTGTAATTGGGTTTTTACAACACTTATATGACAATTGTTTAAAACAGAGAAACCAGATCAGAGCACACAATTAGTAACTGAAGGATTGGAGTTTAATGCAGCTATTAATTAATTTAAAAACATTTTTTACAGTACCAGGCTGTCTTATGGAAAACCAACGAGTGTGGCTTGAATGGTTGTGGTTGCTCTCGACTCAGGTTGGCACAAGTATCCCCTTTACTGACAAAATACTGCAAGAAGCCCCTAAGGGGCTTTTTAGGGGGCAGAAGCTGTGGTTGATCTAAATTTAAGTTAGGTTCCTCCAGTTGAAATGCAGGTAAAGCTCTGGAGTTTTTAAAAAGGTTTATGGAAAGGTTGATGCGGTTGTATTGGGCAATACATTTTATGCAGTAGTTCATTCACACAAGAAGCAGAACAAGCTGTGGCAAGCAAAAAAAAAAGTTTTCAGTGCATCTGCAGTAATATGCCCCTCATGGCTGAGATTTTGACTTGTCATAGCTGTGAAAAAAGGAGTACTGTTTATTTTACAGTCCCTACACAGCATGTGTTCCTGTGGAATAAATTCACCAAGCACTTAGAACACCTGCTACACTTGCAATTATCCAATCAACCAATCATGTCGCAGCAGTGCAATGCATAAAGTCCTTCAGATACAGGTCAAGAGCTTCAGTTAATTTTCACATCAAACATCAGAATGGGGAAAAACATGATCTGAGTGCCTTTGACTGTGGCATGATTGTTGGGGCCAGAGACGCTGATTTGAGTATCTCTGAAACTGCTGATCTCCTGAAGTGGATGGGCTAAAAAAGGAGAAGACCACGTCAGGTTCCACTTCTGTTTCCAACATCTTGTGGAATCCATCCCTCAAAGAATTGAGGCTGCTTTGAGAGCAAAGGGAGGCCCTACTGAGTATTAGTATGGTGTTCCTAATAAAGTGGTGGCTGAGTGTAGATAGGTTATACTTTGAAGATTTTTTTCTGACAGTTTATGATCAGCAGTTGGATTTAATAGAAGCTTTTTTTAATGTAAAATCACAAGTACTGTCTACGATTAGACATACCTGTGGATTATCTGCTTTGGTTTCACACCAAAAACAAAATGCTCTAGACAACGTTTTCAGGTAGTCTTGGAAAGGTTTTATGCTCTGCACCAGAATTAGATTAACAGCTTTCACAGTAGACTAAAGAGTTAGCTTGAACCAAAAATCAAAGTCCAACTAGAGCTAAGGAAGCCATTTCTTTAAACAGCAGGACATCTTAAAGTTCACAATAACAGTTTAGTGTTTCATTTTTGACCTGGTATGGTACTACCTGGATGACTGAAATGACCCTCCACAGAGACCCATCCAAACTCCTAATTCTTTTTCTTTCTGATTATTTCAGGCTCTGGGGAGGATCAGGAAGTGAGACGACACAATACACCACCAAAGGGGCCCTGCTCGAAATGGGGCAATGTGGATTAAGGTGGTCTTGTTCCTTGTGAATTGCAAAAAAGAAGCAACCACGAGGACGAAGGAACAATTAGCAGACGGAGGAGGTGGTGGGGGAGTGGTGGCTTTGGTGATTGAAGAACAGGTGGAATGGGTGGGGGGGCATTCAGGATGGCAAATGGAAACGAGAGCGGCGAAGGGCCTGCTGGGCCCATGGCGGCAGTGGTGGCTACTGCAGGAGGTATGGTAGCAGAGAGTCCATCCTCGGCTGTCAGTACCTATATCAAACTGGTGCTATTGGGGCTGATCATCTGCATTAGCCTTGTGGGCAACCTGGTGGTGTCTCTGCTTGTACTGCGGGACCGGGCCCTGCATAAGGCACCTTATTACTTCCTGCTGGACCTGTGCCTGGCAGACACCATTCGCTCAGCCATCTGCTTCCCCTTTGTACTAGTGTCTATAAAGAACGGCTCAGCCTGGACTTACAGTGTGCTGAGCTGCAAGGTAGTGGCCTTCATGGCAGTGCTCTTCTGCTTCCATGCCGCCTTCATGCTGTTCTGCATCAGCGTAACACGCTACATGGCAATTGCGCACCACCGCTTTTACTCAAAGCGTATGACATTCTGGACATGTGTGGCAGTGGTGTGCATGGTTTGGACGCTGTCTGTGGCGATGGCATTCCCACCTGTCTTTGACGTGGGCACCTACAAATTCATTCGAGAGGAGGACCAGTGCATCTTTGAGCATCGCTACTTCAAGGCTAATGATACACTAGGCTTCATGTTAATGCTGGCTGTACTCATTCTAGCCACACATGTTGTCTACATGAAGTTACTCCTCTTTGAATACAAGCACCGCAAAATGAAGCCAGTCCAGATGGTGCCAGCCATCAGTCAGAACTGGACCTTCCATGGGCCGGGGGCTACTGGCCAAGCAGCAGCCAACTGGATTGCAGGCTTTGGCAGGGGCCCCATGCCACCCACTTTACTGGGAATCCGGCAGAACTTGCACAACCAGAACCGGCGTCTGTTGGGCATGGAGGAGTTCAAAGCAGAGAAGCAGCTTGGCAGGATGTTCTATGTGATCACCCTGCTGTTCCTGGTGCTCTGGTCTCCCTATATAGTAGCATGTTATTGGAGGGTGTTTGTCAAGGCTTGCACAATACCACACCGGTACCTCTCCACCACTGTGTGGATGAGTTTCGCTCAAGCCGGGGTCAACCCTATTGTTTGTTTCTTCCTTAACAAAGACTTGAAGAAAGGGCTCCTTTCCCATCTACCAGCCTGCTGCAGGACTAAACCTCATCTGCCACGAGAGCCTTATTGCATCATGTAAGCAGAGATGATGATCTAAACATGGAGAAAAACCAAGGGTCAACCAACAGATTTGTTGTGGGAGTGTTTGCTGAAGTTATTGTTGTGTTTGATTCGATGCAAGCTAATTTTAAGCAGTGGCTGCACACTAGTGAGTGTAGTGGTAAAAACACTGGAATGGTGAGCATGTATTTCCATCTACCAATCCCTTTTCACTCAAAACAAAAGCATAAATGGAGTCAGATATTGACTTTTGATACCAAGAAAAATACTTTAACAGCAAAACATGCAAATAATAATGCAGCCTTGTGGAAACCAAGCCAGACAAATAGCCACCGACAAATTACATAAGCTGCTTCATAAAGAATGTGAAAAGGATGTTTTTAGTTGTTTTGGAGACATAAATAATCCTAAAAGAGAAAAAAAAGCAACTTTTCTAGTCTAAAACTAAATTTTCCTAACATGCTGGATTAGCCAGATATTGTTCTTTATATAGTGACAATAGAGAAACAAGAGGAAATGAGGTAGGGAGATGCAACAAAGATTCCTGGCCAGATCTGACAGATGAATTTTAGATCTTGACAACATTACTTAAAAAAATATAATTAAGAGGATCTGTGAGCTTAATGTTTTAATTTTTGGACACAACTCTCTATCCAAAGACAGTCTCATTTTGTTCACTTATTTACCCATGTGGAGAAACAAAGGTTAAGTTTTTATAATCAGTTATCTCAATTTACAATATCAGTTACATAAGTTGGGAATCAGTTGAAATTATAAAACACATTATGTCACATTCTGGGTATAAAAATCAAATCTGTTAAGTCTTCAGAAAATGGGGGGAAATGTGAACTTGGTGGAGGAAACAAAGGCAGCCTCGAAAATTCTGGGGACTCAGGCACTAGTTAGATGGTTTAAACTGATTTTAGGTTTGTAATGATATATAAGTGCTCCTATGAATGCCCTTCAATGAACGAGGAACATATTACTTTTTCTTTTGTCTGAAGCAAGTACATCAGTGGCAGGAACTCCCAAGAAGTGCTGCACACCAGCTTCTATGACTATGATGATGTATCTTTATTTTTTTTAATTATTATTTTATTATCTATTATTAACTTATTCATACAACAAAAATACCCAATAAATTGTGGGCTGTACTAAACATTGTTTTAAATGCTGATGCTACTGAGCCTTTAGTCTTTGCTTTTCCTAAATTTCAGTTATGTGATGCACCCATCAGATGATTCCTGTCTGAAATCTCTTACTCACCACAGAGTAACCAACGACATGTTCATTCATACAACTGAGTGATTGAGGGAATGATTTCTGACAGTCCAGCAGCAATCAAATCTTGATTGCAATCCAAACTGTTTATTATTAAAACTGTCTGTTGGAAATCAGAGAAAAAAGAGCTGCACAAGACTGAGGAGGAGAAATGTGATGATAGATTAATAAGCCAAAGCAAAACAGACACTGCAAAGTAAATGTAAGTTTTGGAAGAAAGAATGTGGCATGACATAACAGACATGAGAAAGTCTACATGATTTTCTGTTGCCAGTCCTCTTAGCAAATTTTCATTGTGTGTCAATGAAAAAAACTTCCATCTGTGCAAGTGATGGAACCCTAAAACATTTTGTTGTCCTTGTTCGACTGCAATAAGGAATTCTTTTCAGGCTTGGAATAAACCTATACACAAAACCTAATTTGTATAGGAATTTTCCCTAAGGGACAAACCATGAGTTACATCTGTAAAACAATTTTTACTGGAGAGAAATGAAGAAAATCTTTTCTGGAGGGACTACATAACAGGGCGCTGATAACTGTATCTAGGTCTTCAATCACTTGTTCAGGGACAGTTTCTTTCAAAGCCACATTTGTATCATGTGAAAAACGGTATATATCAAGTGAAATGTGAAATACACAACCAAAGCACAGGCCAGACTGTCTCCCCTACCACAGACAGGAGTGTTTTTCATTCACATTAATTTCCTGTCAACTCTGAGTTTAGCCATCAGGATGTTTTTGATATTTCAACAGCTCCACAGGGGCTTAATCACATACCTTGGTTTTACTGCTGTAAAAGGAGCTTCATACATTTGTAGCAGCCACCTGTTGGGGGTTGATATAAAAGCCCGTATCTGTCCATTTCAGGAATTTTGAGATCAAAATGATGAGATACTAAATTAAAATCAACTTTTCTAAGCCATCAAAAGTAAGAGACAAAGTCAAAAATTCACCTTGCTATGTTAGACTGATTAGAAATTAAGGCAAAATTATGAGATAAATCAAAACTTTAATTAATCATTGTAAAGCTGTGAGGTGAACAGCACAACTACGCTGTTTAACTCACAAAATGGAGCAGTGCTGGAACTAGCTCGCAAGATTACAAGATAAATCTGGAGTGAATATACTTCATATTTAGATCATACAGTAGAGCTTAGGTGAAATTAGATTTAAATCATCGTTATTTCACGTACTGAAGGGATGAGGATGTACATTTACTGCTTTGTTTTTGTACAAATCTAGATAAATCAATTAATTCTTTCTTGTTTCTCTCTGAAAAGGATTTGTAACTTGAAATGGAGTGTAGGTGGAAGTAAAGGACAGGGCACAGAAATTGTAATTTGTCAGTGAATGTCTGAAAACATGATACAGTCCCTAAGATTGAGGGGAAATGGTGTGTTTTATGGTTTGATGTGCCCCTTTGTCTCTGTCATGGCATATCTGACACAACCAATAACACAATGCCACAGAGAATCGCTAATCTTATTTTTATTTTCAGAATTATGGCCTTACTCCATAAAAATGTCAAACCAATGCAACAAAGAGTAGAGAAATGTGTCTCCTCTTTATGCGCTGAAGTCGTTCAAAAAAGAAGAAACAGAACACTGTGTACACTAGTGACATTTAGAAGACTTGTTGCTTTTCCCATCAAACCCTGGGGGGACTGTGGTCAAGGACAGCTGATGGGGAAAAAATGAACATTCACAGTAGTAGAAATGACTTTTCTATTGCAGTTTGATGATCTGTGTGAACCCCGCTCTGGATTTTTGTGGAACTATTTTTCTCAGCTGTTTTCCTCTCTGATATCATCCTGGGGAATGAAAGAAAAATGACTGGTCTTTCCATTTTCATTTCTGAGACAAAGCCAGAGAAAAGTGTGGATTCACAGTTGATGCTTGAGAGGCCTGACAGTGCTTTTTTTTAGTTGCCTCAGGCAAATTATCTTTTGTAAATTTACTGTGACCTCTGTACTATTTAGTATGTATTATATTGACAGCAAACTAACTTTGAAATGCAAGAGTTCCTGATCATTGTATTTTTACTGTGACTGTGTGCGTGCGTGCGTGCGTGTGTTGCTATTGGCAGGTATAAAGGTGTGTTTGTGTAAGATAATGGTTTCATGGATGACACAGGAAAGCAAGAGGGAAAATACTGAACAGATACCTATTGCATTTTGAAGATATCATTCCTGCAAATGCTTCCTCAGTATTTCTCATGTTGACCCTTTTTCTGATACAAAGATCTGAATGTGTTTTCAAACCAATGAAGTTTACTATAAGTCCCTTTTTTTTTAAAAACAAATTAGATTATTATTACTTGGAGTGGATTTGTCTGTACATATTTAGGGACAAAAAAGCTTGAGATAAAGCATCCAGACAGGCCAAATATGACTGCATACACTCGCGTCTTTCTGAATCTTTCATTGAAGAATTAATACATAAAAAATTATGTCAAGCTACAGTTTTCATGATGATAAATAACCAAAATTGTACAAACAAAGCACTTGACAGTTTCACTTTGACATCCAATCAGCAGGATAAAACCAAATTATTCAGCTTGAATCA